>NC_139589.1:21808668-21976168 GCF_946808225.1 Silurus aristotelis | reverse complement strand
TGAATTTCAAGTCATGTCCAGTGGATATCAGTGTTTTGACTCAAAGTTTTATATTTTTATATATATATATATAATATATATATATTTGCAGCTGTCAGGAAGTCTAACTTCAAGGCTGTGGACTTTGCTTGCTAAGCTGGTATGAGTGTAAAGATACACTCTGGTGACTATTCAATTCGAGTCATGATACCGTATTTAGGAGTCGATGTAATTCGTCTGAATGTTCCGTTTGAATGAAGAAAGATTTATAAATTTTAGGACTGTAAGCAATAAAAAGATGAACCAGCAACCAATTTTTTAAAAAATTTTTTTAATTTTTTTTTTTTTGCGTTCCCCCAATTTTTACGGTTTGTGCCCAGTGGTTGTGAACCCCTCTATAATCAGATTTTGTATGTTTCATGTTTCAAATGTTTCATTTACCAAAAAAAATAAATGTTAAGCAAATTGTTGACGCAAGGATTTAAAACATCATGAGCTCCAAAGCAGCTAAAATGGCTTTGCCCAGCAGCACTCCAAGAACTGTAGAGATTGTGGGATTAAAAAACTACCAAAGTGCTCTTTTTGAACGATCATTTAAACAAATAATTTTGGTCATACATTTATGTCAAACCACAAGTCTGTAAAACTTTAATCTAAAGTTATTCACGTCTCTAAAAGATAGAAAATCAGTATCTTAACAGGCTACATGACACCACTTTGTTGATTGTATTTTCCTATATGAGAACTCCCTGATGTAGTTTTTGTATGGACTAACATGAATAGTCACACATGTTTCTGAGATGTTTATCTAAATCAGTGTGTGGGTGTCATTGTTTCTGGGCATAAAAATTAGCAGTCCATCACACCGGAGTTATCTGACAGTTTCCACTTACGTCTGTACAAAGATGCAGCCTTTTGTGCAAATATTTAAATCTCCACCCATTTTGCATTCTGTTCTTTTTGAAGAGTGTCCTCAGATCAGGGTTTCTTCTGAATCACTGGCTGTTTGTCACATTGTAAGAAAAGGGAGACTGTAGTCACCTGATAACCTCCTGAGAGCTCATGCTTCTTTAATAAACAGAGTATGGCAGGCAACACACACAGCCAGCATACAGAGAGTCTCCGATTTGTATTTATTTTTGTCACAAACTGTCTGGCGAACCACATACAACTTTTTATTTCAGCTGTAAAGATCAAACGATCTTCATCCCAGACAGCTCGCTCCAACATTTCGGATAATCGCTGTCTGCAGGAGAGCGAAAAAATACCTCAAAGCCAGCCTGCCCGCTTTCAGATGTTTATTGACCGAACATTCCACGTGTCGACACGTCACGAATACTTGTACGGGGATCAGTCATTACGTTTGTGTACAGATGGATTTTCCATGACTGTTTAAAAGCATGTTTCAGGTTCTGCTTGGATACAGATCATTAACGTGGGTATGTGTATTGTGGGTATGGTTTAATTTGATCAGCTGTGCAGTCTTAACCGCTGGCACTTGCGAAATACTCGGCCGAAATTAGCAGAAATGTGCAGGGAGTAGTGGGAAAAACCCACACCAGGACATTTCTGGTACTGGTAATTTTTTTTTAATTATTTATTTATTCATGATTAATTTCTTATTATTTCTTAATCATCACTTTTAAAATTACTTATGAAGTGTTGAATTTCAGACGTAAATCTGTTTTAACTTTGTAGGTTTCAAAGATTTTGCCATTTTTACCAAAATATACTTACTAATAATATGAATATATAATTTTTTTTATTTTTTTTACTCTAATGTTAGATAACTTTTAAATTTTGTACTTGATTTTTTCAAATATGTTATTACTATTTAACAATGAAACTGAGATTTTTCCCAAGCAAAAAAAACGGCACAACTCAGGTGAAGTCATGTTTGGGATGCTGATCCTTTGGCTTAATACTAGATTGGATGTATTTCTGTTAAGTAATTTTATAATCATTATTTGGGCCACGAAAGCTATTTGGGGCGGAGCTTCCTAAAAACGTGGACTTGAATCATCCAAATGTCAAAACCATTTTAAGAGAGAGAAAAAAAGCCTAATGTTTTCTAATGCACTATTACTAGCCTGTGTGTACTATTTACTGTTGTGTTACTTTGCAGATTTAAGCTTATTTCATTTATTCATTTTTAATGTCATTTATTAGTGGTCGACTGATTCATGCATGCCGATAGTTTTTCCGGGTTTCGTTATACAGTGCGAGAGCGGCCTCTAGAGGTGAATCACTGAAGTTTATTTAAAGTTTTATTATTATTTTATTATTATAATTTTTTTTTTATCCAGTATCTATTTTTAAAACTATTGATTGATTTAATTGATTATTGGCAAGTGCGATCCAACCTAGCTATCGGTAAAATCGGTCGACCTATATTGTACATTATTATCTTGATCCTTGTCATGTGAATATTCGGTCGTGAACATACATGACAAGCTAATGTTTTAACTCTGAGTTGGTTTTTTTTGTGTCATTAAGCCTAAGTTTTTATTCTTTGCAAAAAGAAATGATTTAATTTCTGTATAGTAGTTATTTAGCTGCACCGTCTTGCTAAAATTATGTCTAGACCATATGTTTCTTTTACAAGGATATTTGATGTTCCTTTATGTCAAATTACTTTAAAAAAGAAACATCTGTGTATTCTGCGACGATTCAGTATAAACGAGGCTCATTAAAATCTTGAGAAATAATGAGGGAACAGCTGCTGAGCGTGCCCTTTCTCCTTCCCTTTCAACAGCTTGATTGGTGCCAGTCTGTGTATAAGCGTGCCCGTGTATCCTCTTCATCACGTCATGCCCAGCAGTGGTGGCAGGGCCGTCAGTCAATGGTGTCCGCCATTCGCGGGCGGGAATTTCGTCCGCAGAAGCAGCACGAATGGAGGTTCCAGCGCAGCTTGCGTGGCTTTGCAGCAGGCCGCATCCCGGGAATCCTCAAAGAACGCGAGTTCTCCTTGGGCTGCCTCAACAAGGTGTTCGCCTCTCAGTGGCTCAATCAGCGTCAGGTGGTTTGCGGGACCAAGTGCAACACGGTGAGATTTGGAAATTGTTCGAGTTAATAATTTGATCTTTTTCCACCATAATGATTTACAGTATTGTGTTTTTTGTTTCTGCAGCTTTTTGTGGTAGATGTTCTCACGGGCCAGATTACGCGGATCCCGATGCTGAAGGACAGAGAGGGACATGGCGGAGGCTCCATGGGCGTGATGGGCAACCCGGTCTTTCAGAACCAGTTAGCTGGCGGACTGGATGCGCAGCAGGGCTGTGGCATCCACGCGATCGAGCTCAACCCGTCACGCACCCTACTGGCCACCGGAGGAGATAATCCAAACAGCCTGGCTGTCTATCGACTGCCCACACTAGACCCCGTCTGCGTCGGAGACGTGAGTCTGCACTATAACGTACATCATTTGATTTTGCATGTTAGAATTATGCTTTTTTTTTATATTAAGTAGAATGAGAAATATTAATTCTGGTTTTTATTATTATTATTTTCAGGATGGTCACAACGACTGGATTTTTTCCATTGCCTGGATCAGTGACACAATGGCTGTATCAGGTAACAGGCCTGCATCCACCCTGATTAATGGCTGCCTGCTCAGCAGATCTTCCATACTACAAATCTATGTAGCTCTGAAAAAGGAAAAACAGCGGAGCATGGTCTTTTTTTTTTTTTCTTTTTTTTTTTTTTCTTTTTTCTTTTTTTATACAAAAAATGCTGCTTTAGCACTATTTCTGCTGACATGAACTAAACAACTTGCACATCATGAATGCTCATGGTTTATATATGATCATGAGGGTCGGTCAACTTCAACCAAATTCTTTTTTTCCTTGACCTTTAACTGCAATGCAAAAAATCTTTATAATAGGCAGCTTCGCTAAAAAGCCACTAAGCACCATGTATCTCTGAGCAGCCTCCTTTTATTAAGATGCTCAGTGATGGACAGACTGACGGGGTCGATATTTTTCTTTTCTTTTCCTTTTTTTTTTTTTTATTATAGGCTGCTTAGCAAATTGAATATAAAAATAACATGTAATTATTACATGTAAATGTTTGCACAAGCCCGGCTTTCTTCGTACTTGCATCCATAAACTAATCACCCGTGCAACAGATGTTTCTAACAGGGCTCCTTTGCCTTTGGTGACACCCACAAAAAGTACAGAGACAACTGGAAGCTCAAAATGATTAAGGCAGAAGTGGACTTTAATTTGGAAATTTGGACTCGCTTTAATGCCTATAATATTTATGACTGGGTTTAACAAAGAATACCATGTTCTTCATGGTCTTGATCTAGATCCCTGAACTAGTACAAGAACCTTGTATACGTTGCTTTAAAAAGGGTGTCGACGCAATAGTAAATTATAGGCGGTATTTATATTCTCGGTTTGGTACGTACCTCATTTTTTTAAGTCACGGTTCGGTATAAGAAGAAATGACAAACATAAAATTGCTTTTTTTTTTTTTTTTTTCCTGTCGCAAAAACAGCAGCGATTTCGCACACGTGGAAAAACAAAGCCTGAGTTTTACAACACACTACAAATCGTATTTTTGGTACGGATTCACAGTGACCCTGCGCTAACTCTTGTTTTTTATTTTATACCACTGGCTTTGTTTTGTATGTTTTCAAGTGTCTCCATACCCCCCCTGTCCTCTACATCTGCCTCTTTCAAACCAACTACAGTAAAACCTCGTTGGACGAGCATAATTCGTTCTTGAAAGTTGCTCGTAGGTCCATTTGCTCGTACGTTCGAACTAATTTTCCTCATAAGAATGAATGTAAAAACGATTGAATCCGTTCCGAGACCTCATTCGATCGCTTATTGCTTTTTGTAGCCTATTTTAACAAACAAATACACCGCAAATTACCGTAATGTAAACATAATTGAACACTTACCCATGTGGTAGTGGTTGATTGCGAGTGTGAGACGCGCACCACACTCATAACCTTCTTGGTTTCCATGGTAAATCTATTTACTTTTGTTTTCACAGCACCATCACTGATTTTCTTGGGAGACGTTTTTCAGAATTTTTCTAGTGAAATAAAAATCTAACACTGAAAAAAGTTAAGTTTTTGCTGCACTGAACAACGAGAGCGACTGATACGTCATCAACTAAGCGACTGATGTTGCCCTCTGCCGAAAACGGGGAACCGGCAGCCTGGGTTTGCTTGTGCCTTCGAAATTTTCTCGTGAAATAGGGTAAAATTTTGTGAGCAGGGTCACTCGTATCTCCGTTTGCTCGTACTATTAGTTGTCGTACAACAGGGTTTTACTGTACCTGCATGTCTTCCCTCACCACATTCATAAACCTTTCAAGTTTAATAATAATAATAAAAAAACTTTAGCACTGCACTCACGTGCGAGGCGGAGACTAAACAACCTCGCGGTCCGCCGCTTAATGTGTTTGCCAGGCAGCTCAAACCGAAAGCCCTCTACTGAAACTTTTTGGTATGAATATGTGTACCATTAACACTCCTACTCCCTAGTATGATTCATACCAGTCTTTTCTGTGTTAGGTTCTCGGGATGGCTCGATGGGTCTGTGGGAAGTCTCTGAAGAGGTGCTAGATTTGGCAGAGAAACAGCAGGCTGAGGAAGGGGTTCCCAGTTACGCCCACATCTCCCACCGTGCCCTTAAAGATATCCCTAAAGAGTACACTCACCCGTACAACTGCAAAGTACGCGCCCTAGCCTTCAATAACAGCCATAAGGTCAGTCTCCATCGCAACCTCTTAATGTATAAATGATGTATATGACATTTTGAGTATTTTTTCATTTATTTTTCATTTAAATTTGTTTCATTTACCCCCAGGAGCTGGGTGCTGTGTCTCTGGATGGATATTTTCATTTATGGAAGGCTGAGGACAACCTGTGTAAGGTAGAGTATTCTTCCTTGTAGAGGGCTGTAGAGTCTTTGCACAGTACTGTATATTCAAAGTATACAGTAGGTTTACTGGTTGCCGCTATCGTGTGTTGTGTGCTGTCTTGTGTTCTGTCTCTCTGTACTGTTGTCTGTCTGTGCTGCTTTTCGTCTGCACTGTTTGCACTAGGTTGCACTCGATGCACTTAATGTAGCTTTGTGTTGTTTAGTGTAGCACCAGGGTTCTGGGGGAACGTTGTCTCGTTTTTACTGTGTACCACTGTGTATAGTAGAAATGACAATAAAAAGCCTCTTGACCCAAAGCAAATCTCACCAGGAGTGAGAGTTGCCCAACTCGAACAAAACAAACAAATATAGCGCGAGTCCCGCCATCCCGCTGATCCCGCTAGATGTATTGTATTGTTTGGAAATTGTACATAAGTTAGTTTTTTTAAGGCTAATAAATAGGAAACAATAATCCCAAGGTGTTTGTGATGTGTGGTACTTCACTTTAGCATCCATTAAATGATTTATGTCTGTTGATTATGTCGTTTCATTTTTACACAATCTTTATAAACTGTGACAAAAAAAAGCGGGTGGTAGAGGTCAGAAATTCGGCGCAGGAGCGGAATTAAGAAATTTCGGCTTTACTTCCTCGTACAGCTTTGCCCTGTGTGTTTATTCCTGTGAATATGTTCCTCTCGTTCTTATCATGCTCTTCTTCTTGCCGTTCAGGAGCTTTCGACGAAGCTTCCTTACTGCAAGGAGAACGTGTGCCTGGCGTATGGTCTGGACTGGTCCGTGTATGCGGTCGGCTCCCAAGCACACGTGTCCTTCCTCGATCCTCGGCAGTCTTCCCAAAACATAAAGTCTGTGAGCTCCAGAGAACGTGGCAGCGGTACGTCTCAACAATAACGCTTATATCTTCATAGACTTTCCATGCAGTTGCTGAATCCCGTGTGTGTGAATGTGTGAACAGGAATTCGCTCCGTCAGCTTCTACGAGCACATTGTGACGGTAGGGACAGGACAAGGCTCCCTTCTCTTCTACGACATCAGGGCGCAGCGTTTTCTTGACTGCCCACCTAGTGCACCCGGCGGGTTCCGGAAAACCCCTGCAGACGGCATCCTTAAACTCACCACAGGCAGAGGCTGGCTGGTATTTATATACATCATCAACATGCACATACACCATTCAGGCAGCACACTGACATTCTAACATTATGACTGGTGATTGTTTGTCTGTCTGTCTGTCTATCTATTAGCAAATATAATCTAAGATATGAGGAATAAACCCTAATCTGAGTGATGTTTTTCAATCCGATTTCAAAATGTGCACCTGATGCTGATTAGAGAACTCAAATCAGAATCTAATTCGAAACGGTCCCTTTTTCTCTCCTTCGCTTCCCAGAACCATGACGAAACGTGGCGAAGCTATTTCTCAGACATCAGCTCCTTTCCCAATGCCGTCTACACACATTGCTACGACGACTCCGGAACCAAGCTGTTCGTGGCCGGAGGACCCCTCTGCTCGGGGCTGCACGGAAATTACGCCGGACTCTGGAGCTAGCTTTCTCCGCTCTCTCGCTGTCTGTGTTAAACCTCACTCTACATACTGGTCATCATTGCAGCTTCCTGTCCGTCTCTATTCATTTGCTCTTTTCTGTTTTGTGCCGTCTTTCTTGGCTCCTCGTTTTTTATTTTTATTTTTTTCGTGACGAAGCAGAGTTTTGAGCAGAAGCGAGGCCCGAGCTCAGGCCGCATTCGGAGAGTCGTAACAAAGTGTAAAGATATTAAACTATTTATCAGCCTCTTGAGGATCTTGGATGTTCGCTTGGTTTGTACTGTTTTTTGTTTTTTTTTCCGTAGCAGTCCATGTAAAGCGTTTTAAAGATCTTGGCCGAGAAAAAAAAGTTTGTTCTTTCAGTATGGACTATGTGATGAGCCTGTAATCTGCCACGCTGTTGTTTGCAGTGGACTGAAGTACACTGAAGAGCAAACGGAAGAAAAAAAAACAAACTGTCTGGTAGCAGAGTTTAACTTATAGTTTTTCTGCCATAAAATGCCACGATGATCACAGAGGGACTGATGACTGCAAACAGACAAACGCACGAACGTGATGTTTTTTAGCGAAACAGACATTGCCGTCGGTGGATACGTTTGTTTTTTCCTCTGCTAGTGGGTGAAGTATGAATTTATTTTTTTTTTTTTCTGCATTGTGTCTTTTGCTTTGTGATTTTATAGTTAACGCGCACATCACATCGGCAACGCTGTCAATGTTTTCCTTTTTCAGCAACTGTAATTTATTCCCTGCCTTCGTACGTCGCTAGCGCTCCTGCTGCTGAAGTACAATCATTTTTGTTAGCAGTGTCATTTCTGAGCTCCAGTCAGGGGAAGACAATTGAGACAGGGCAGTAGTCGGGAACATCGTTGCCTTTCCTGAGTCTTTCTGTGAAAGACTTTTGCGAGTCGACTTTTTTTTTTTTTAATAAACATGAAACCTTCATGGATCATTGTTAAGAAAAAATCTTGAACAAATAGAACAGATTGTGGTCAAAAAACGTATATTAAATGAATAACCTTCACTTTTAAAATGTATTTTATATATTAAATATGTACACATTTGAAAATCTTATAGAGAGAATACATTTTATGTAAATGTCAGAAAACCTGTGTGTGTATGTGTGGACTAAACGTCATTATTTTGGTGGTGCCCTCTTTTTTTTATACACACTACCTGAGTGTTTTTACAACTCGACGAGTCGGGGGGAAAAAATGTGCACAAGGCAAAAAAAAATGTTTAAAGAGAAGATAATGAATAAAAGTCTATTGATGTATTTTTCTTCCATCTTTGATTTTGGAGTGTGTTTTTATTATTTATGTACACAGCCTCATTTTGTAAGCATTAAAGCAATATATGAGTATTGCTTCAGGAGTATTCATGCCAGCTTCAGTGCATGTTTGCTGAGACTTTATTTACTTATTTATTTATATATTTTATTTTGTTTATTTGCTGTTTTCTGTAGCTTCTTTGGGTGTATTGGGTGAATTTTAAGATTCAAGAAGGAAATAGATCTCAGTTTTTCATGAACAAACACATGATACACATCCAAATGTATCAGTGTTTACTGCTGGAAGTGCATTTATTACCTATAAAGCGGATTATAATATAAACAGAATTAATAATCGGTGTATTTATTTTTTTTACTGAAGTACACTGGGTGGATTTATTTAACTATGAATACACACACTGTGCGTGTTAGACACGTCCTTGACACACATACACGCACACACACAGAGGAGCTTTTTGTGTGTATTGTTTCTTCGCAAACTGTACGCGCGCCCCCGGCGCTGTTGTTCTGCGGCGGCCGCGCGCCCGTCGTGTCACGTGACCGTAGTCTGCTCGCTGCTGGGTTGAGGGAAGCGTGTTAGCAGGTAATATATATGTTTGTGTAATAAAAAATATATAAAACGAATTTTCACATATATATTTTTATATATAAATCCGTGTGTATATGTTGTATGCTGATTGGGAGGATTTATGTATAGTGTGTAAAGGAATTAAAAGAGGGAATGTGTGTGTTTTTGTCTGTATGTGTGTGTGTGTGTGTGTTGCCTGCTCTCTGATAGCGTTAGCATGTTCCCGGGGAAGGTTTAGCATCGTGTCCTGGCTGTTCTGTGCGTGTGTGGCAAGGTTTCACCCCCCCTGACGGGCCCGTAGCGCTGTGGCGAGCGGGGCAAGGACGCCTCTCGGTCGTGAGATTCTTGATCTAGCCTGCTAGCTTCCCGCAACTTCATTAGCTAGTTAGCTAGCTAGTCACAAACCCCGACAATTGAGCTTGAACCGACTAGGAAATTCGACCTAGCTTAGCATTAGCGAGTTAGCAGAGCCGCACACAAAGGACTCCTGAAATACGGCTATCCTTAGCTTCCCTGGCTAGCTTTGTCTTTTAGCATTGTTTACATCTACGAATATACACGTATAACATTAATAAGTTAATACACTAACAGCGTGTCGACTCCGTGAGTCGACTCGGGATTGAGTTGGTTATAATTAGTTAACGTGCTGAGTCGGTTCCTCGACATGTTACAGATTGAATAATAAACTCCAGCCTTTGTCTGGACCAAGACTTGCTTTTGCTTTCCTCTTTTCCTTCTCTTTTCCTTTCCTATGCCTGGTTAATACACAACAATGCGAGTTCTGATTTATATAATTATTACGTATTTTAGGTCATGTTTAAATAAATGTTTATAAAAATGTCTCATAAATCTGATTTTGTTCAGTGAGATACCAAAGCTGCTGCTGCCTCTGGTCTGGCAGAGGAGACTTTTTCCCTTTTACTACTGGCAGAAATCAGACTTTATATTTTATGATGAAAAAAATAGTTTTAATGTGTCTAACAGATCTATACTTAGTGAAAACCTGGAGACCTGAGAGGGTGTTCTATTCTAGCCCCATTAATATAGTAATTCTGTATATACAAAATGTTTTATAAATATACATATGCACACATACAGTGGAACGTCAATACTCTCGACCTTGACACTCGGCTTTTGAAAAAGGAACCATTAAAGGGAGAGAGTCAAAACCTCACGATTTTTTGTTACTGCGAGGGGTCATAGAACGTAACCCCCACGAGTATCGAGGTTGCACTGTGTATATATAGGCGGTAAAAGTCCAAATTTGGGGACACCTCCTCCTTCTGTGTGTTAATACTGAAGATATCCGAACTATGAAATAACATTTACGGTATGATGCAGTAAAGAAAAACGTATTAAATAACCAAGAATATGTTTTATATTTTCAATTCTGGAATCCTTTTTCTATGATGAGAGCTTTGCACACTGTTGCCGTTCTCTCAGTCAGTTTCATTAAGTAGAACTGGAATAGTTTTTCAGCAATCTTTCGGAGAGGTGTTGAGTGCTGGTTGGCTGCTTTTCCTTTAATCTCCGGTTTAACTCATTCCAGCATTTGAATATGTTATGTTATTTGTTGTAGTAATAAAAGGGATGATAAAACGGGGTGTTATTAGACCAAGAAAAAAACTTAATGTAATTATATTTTGGTGGCTGTGCTGTGTAATGTTTAGTAAGATTTGGACTCTTTCAACTCTTCAGGGACAAGCATTTGTGTCTTGTTAACCTCAGTAGAAGGAACAAAGGTTTCTGGCTTTTATAATGCAATTTACTATTGATGGTTAAAAGCACATCGTTCATTAATACATCAAAAATTACTGTAGAGTGAGAGGAATTAAACGTATCAGGATGCACGCAAAATATATGAAAACAATACATATTTGGGTGCTAACAATAACTGGTACTTGATTTATTCCTTCTTTGTTATACAATGGTGAACTCTGATGTGTGTTAAGTGACTTAAAAGGGTTAAACACTTCACAGCGGAGTCACTTCCTGTAAGCCTCCATACAACAGGCCTTTGTTAAGGAGTGTGGATTCTTGGCTACAGAGTAGCTTTTTTATCTGAAATAATAGAACTTTAATTGTAGAAATGCAGAAGGTCATAAATTGATGCGAAAAGTCACCATATTGTTGAGATAAACAGATACTTACCATCATCTTGGATGGCTGAAATTGTGATTTTGGAAAAAAAAAACAACCATGCTGCAAAATACATTATTTATTCATATAGTCTATTTTAAAGTTAGACCAGTCTATAAATACTACATTAAATAAAGGGCTTCCAAATAAACTGAATGTATGTGTAACATAAGCGTCTATAGAGAACTGTTGTGTTGTGTAGAAGCATCCATTGTGTGATACAAGCAGCATGATTATTCACACATTCCCTGCATATATTATGTACAGCTGAAATTCACAACATTCACTAAACAGCATGCCAGATCAAATTTCCAAGTCAAGTTGCAAAATGTTTAGCAATTTAACGCACACCGTCAAGATCCGTCTTTCTCAAACCGTTCCACTGTCGTCTTCCTCGATGTTTTGAGCTGCAATAAGTATTTACTGATCTATTTAATATGAGTGGTTCTTAACCTTTAAACACTGAATATGAGAGGAAACAGCTGGTGTTTTATTCAGTAACAGTCTGAATTGTAGTAGATTTGAGACACTGCACGTTAGATGGACGATAAGGTGCAGTGGTTCAGGAACGTGAAGAAAAGACTTAACCTGAATTCATCTGAATCATGTCAATATTTTAAAAGATTTGAATGTCTCAGATATTTCTGATATGAATTTGTAAAATAGTGAAACAAAAAACCAAGATTTTTACACAACCTCGATTCCGGCGATTCCAAATCAGGTCACAGACCCCAGTTTGAGCATTACACGTAATCACAGGGCTTTTTTTTTTAAAAACACTTTCAGGCCCTGTGTGACAGACACATCTCTTCATTAGTGTCATAGCTTTCTGATCCTTTTCCTAAAGCTGCTAAACCTTCAGAATTCCAGGTACGTGTATATTGTAGTCGTATCAGAAACATGAATCACACGAACCCTGTTAGTGCTGACTCCAGAGTCTTCCTGTCAGTATTCCCAGCTTTCTTTTGGCAAAAAGATATAATTTATACAACACATAGAGAGAAAGTTTTGACACTGTTTTGTTCTCTATTCCAATGCTGTTGGTCAGAAAAGTTTGATTTGTACAGAAGGCCTATCATAGGTTTCTGGAAAAGCATGTGATGTGATTCAGGGAACTTACACAGGATTCGTTGTGCAACAATGATTAATACAAACTGTAACATTGCTGTGTTGTAAGAGGAATAAAGGGGATAATAAGGGGCTAGTAATAAGATAGTAATGGCATCAGACCCGAGAAGTTGTTGATTATTATTGCTATAATAGCACACCAGGATTTTTTTTTTCCTCCTTACATATTTAGATACAGTTTTTTACATTTCGAGCACATCCGCAATACAGCGCAACATTCCAGATATATAATTTTTTTATTCTAGATACGTATTTTACCTGTTTAGATGAATAAATCCCATGCAAGTTTCTGTTAAAAAGATCGGCATTACGACTTCCAGTGCCCTTGGCTGAGTTTTGGGTGAACAAGTTTTGTGTTTTCTCTGCACAAGGGGAGTGGGATGAAATTCCTAGCCATGGTAATCACAAATACATTACAAATGTCATGGATAGAGATTAAATGTAAAAAAAATAAAAAATAAAAAGACATCATTTAAGTATTACTGTAACTGTACTTCCAGATGTGCTCATGCGCTCAGGGAGTAGGTGTGTAGCATGTTATTGGAGTGTGCATGCTGTTAGGGATACACTAATGTAGGACTGTAATTCTATTACAAAAAAATAATAATCAAATTGGAGCATTATGTTTCCAACGGACCGTTATTGCTGACGCGCCACTTGCTAAACTATGCAGGGCACTAGACAGGTAACGTAGAAGACGCTGCAGGATGAAACATGGAGGAACCGGGGAGAAAACGTCGAGGGGGCGAGGAGAAGATTCGGGCCAAAGAAAACGCAGAAAGCTTCCAAAGCTTGCAATCATTTCAAACCATAACTCTATATTATATAACGTAAAGGAAACATGGTACACTGCGTTTCGAATTTTATCATTATATTCCACAGTGGTCACGTAAATAGATACGAGTGAGAATAACTGAGTTTCATCAAACTAATAGTTTCCCATAATCGGCTCTATGCTGCCACTGCAGAGGGACATTTCGATTTTAACTGTATTTGCGTTTTGATGTAATATGGCTATTAAATGCAGTAAAAATGATAGTAAAGATTTAATAAAGAATAGAAGAATAATAGAAGAATAAATACTTTTTAATCCGATTTTTCGATGATACATTTCCCTTTATCATTGTGAGTACGAGCGCTTAATTCTGTGCTTTTGCTTTTCAGATTTTTCTATTTTGTACATACATTCTTTTGTATATACTGTATATGATGACCTCGCTGGGCGGCGACCGGGCCCAGGGCACTCGGGAGAAGGTGCTGCCCACATCCACACAGACCACACAGCCACAGAAACAGCTTCAGGTATATACCAAGCACACGTGTTGGTCCATAAACAATGGTCCATGTGTAATATTTCTGTGTTATTGTGTGGACCAGTTTTTTTTTTTTTTATCATATTTAAATGCAGGCATTTGCTTTGGGAAAGAATTAGATTCATGTCACCTCAAATTGTTAGGCTTATGATCAGTCTTGTTTTCTGACGTGTTCATTTATTGTTGTACTTATCTATGTTGTGTTTTTCTTTTTTCTTCCTTTTTTCAGGCTACAGCCGAACAAATCCGACTTGCCCAGATGATTTACGATAAGAATGATGCCGATTTTGAAGATAAAGTCAACCAGGTGTGAGACAAAACCTTTATTTGTCAAATCCACATACCAGAAAGCTGTGGACGGATTTGTATACGTGTTTTAAAAAAAAAAATTATTGTATACTGTAGACCATTTGTAAAATGCCTGTGTGTGTGTGTGATTGTAGCTCATGGAGGTGACTGGTAAGAACCAGGATGAGTGCATGGTTGCTCTTCATGACTGTAATGAGGATGTCAACAGAGCCATCAACTTCCTGTTGGAGGGGACCTCTGACACAGTAAACACGCGCACACACACAAGTTTTATGGAACACTGTGTGGCCAAAAGTATGTGGACACCGAGCATCACACTCTTCTATGCTTCTGCATCGAACTGTTGCCACAAACTTGGAAGCATACAGTTGTATACAATGCCTTATCAGTTTAGCATTTCCTTTCAAGGGGTCCAAACCCGCATTTGGGTCTGGCCGCATTAATGCACTTGAGAACTACATAATCCTGATTTTCAGATCTACAAAATGTAATGGACAGCCTTTTGGGTATAGGGGGTTATTATAACAATAAATATGGGACTATATATGGAACAGGATGTTAAAAACACATACGAGTGCTATGGCCAGGTTTTTACCTACTTTTGGCCATATTATGCCCACTATTAGTAATTAAAAATACCCAGAACCCCCCCAGTCTAAGTCATATCAAATTGCCTTTACAAATAGTTCTCATTGTATTAATGTTTCTGATGCTTAACATTATACAGTAACAGACCCAGTGATATATGAGAGGCCAATGCTTATAAACTGTTTGATATCCAGGAAATCTTAAGAATAGAAAGTAAGACATTTCTGTGAGATGATCTATGTGTATTCCTGGGTCATAACATGCCTGCACCACCTCAAAACATGAACCGTTTAATGCCTTTTACAATCACATGCTTCACACTTCTTGGTAGCGACTCACTCCAAACCGGGTTGTAGTCAAAGTTTTAGATGTGTACAAAATGCAGGATTTGCACTTTCACAAAACCAGCAATTTGAGACTATCTGTTCAAGGGGCTTTTAGTCTGCATCCAAGTGAACTATAGCGCAGTCTGATTGCAGTGAGAAAGCTGTTTACCTCGACATGATGGCGGAAAGTCACCCAAACACGGCATGTATTTTTGTTGCACTGATTATTCGTAGATGTGAAGTTCAGAATTTTGTTTCGAGCTTCAAAGTGAAAGTTTTCTGGAAATTCAGACCAAAGAACAAAGATGGAACTGTTGAATGAATAATTTGTCATTTTTGCCTGTCTATTATGTTTCTTTAAATAAGGACTAATAAGACAAAACTATTTATGCTCTGATTTGGCTGTGAAATGACTCCATTATTTGCATGTCTATCAAAATACTCTTGCTGCTTTAATCACTTACAAATGTTCTGTACTTTACATTGTATAATCAAATAGATCTTTATTCAGAATGAGGTTGACGGATCATATGCGACACTTTGACGTCTGTATGCGATAAACCGATTTTATTTGTCTCTGAACTTCTCTAGACCTCTTGGGAGACGGTGGGCAAGAAGAAAAGCCTGGGAAAGGACGCCATTTCCTCAGAGAGCAAGGAGAACAAGGAGAATCGGGAGAAAAAAGGCGAGAAAGAGAGCAACAGGGCTCGTGGAGGAGCAAACCGGAGAGGAAAGGGCGGGGCCAGTCGTAATCGGCCGGGTAGGAGAAGTTCTAAGACATTTGATAAAGCTTTAGATAATGCCTGAATAGGTGTTTTGTTAATTTATTCGAATAAGTATTTCCCAAAGACATGCAGATATTTTTTTTTTTTTTTTTGTTGAGGACACAAATACAATAAACTCGTAAAAAATAATAAAATAAAATAGTTTTTGGAAAATCGAAATCTGAAAGCACATCCCTATTAATGGCTGTTGAACAAAATTCCTTGCTTTCATTCTTTTTGATTTTGCATATGTAAATTTTCACTTGAGGACTGGATTGTTTTATGTCGCTCTACATGTATTAACTGCGGCTGTCAGCGAGGGTTGAGGAGAACGGAGTAGAACCTGCACCTGTGGAGAAAGGATCTGACCGTGGCCGCAGAGGGAAAGGACGAGGTACACAAATGCAGACTGGGACACACTTACTTTGCAATATCTTTGGTAGTTTGTTAAATTGTGTGTGTTTTTTCAGTGTCTGGAGGCAGAGGGAGAGGGCGAGCCTCAGGTGCCAGCAGGTTCACAGCACAGGGAATGGGGTCAGTATAATAATATGCACACAATTTCACAGCTTTACAGCGGATTGGCTTCTTTTTACTCTTCTCTTTTCGTCACAATCGTATAATCTGCAGGACCTTTAACCCAGCGGACTACACTATGGACAGTGGCACGAACAACTCGCACGCTGACGTCTGGGAATCGGGGACCAATGATGCCACAGATGGTACAGGTAAGAAAGCACTTCAACACACCACACACTTTTACTTTAGTGGCCAGATCTAGCTAAGAGTTGGCAGAGTGTTTTCTTAATTTCACATCTGGTTTCTTAATCTTGGCTTTACAGTGGCGTGGCGCAACACTCTGGAAGACTGGGCAGCTGAAGACTGGACTGAGGATGTGAGCGTAGGTCAAGCTCTTTTTCACATGGCTATACTTTTTGTATATAGAAAAGATTTTAAGACTTTAACAACTAGTGGCTTATGATTATTATTTGTGCTTTCAGCTCTCAGAGACCAAAGTGTTCACCTCTTCATGTGCACCTCCAGCTGAAAACCATATCACACCTGGCCAAAGGTGACACAGTTCCTCATGTTATAACCAGTCAAAGCTTTTTTTTCATTATTATTTTATGTTGTAATGTAATTGCTCCTGTTACGATGGTGGTGGCTGAACAGTTGCTTGTGTGTCGCCTTGGGCAGTCTGGACCTGGCATCTCTGCTGCAGAAGCCTGCTGGCAGGGAGGAGTTGGAGAACCTGAAGTCGCCCTCGTCTCAAGGGCTTGGACACAGCCTGGTCTTCACCAACTCCCACCACCAGCCCACACGCAACGGAGGCACCACCACTGGCACTACCAGCTACGCACATGCCACACTGGTGAGGCACTGGAAACAAAAACAAAAAAGACAAGTACTTAAGTAATAAAAATAACCGTAATAAGTGTATGCCTATGTGTAGAATTGAATTGAAATTGAAAGTTGTGATTTTATTGTCTGCAGTTGTGCTATTCAGTGCAAATTCAGTTCTATCACACAGTCATGGTCTTTGGATTTTAGACAAATTTGAAACACTGGAACAATTTTAGACAGGGCTCTTTTTTCTTTTCTTGTTACTGAACCTAATTACAAACATTGGCCATGCTAATCATGCATAGAGCTCAGGTATGGTAGATGAAATACTGTATCTTGTATAATTTTTTTTTTTTATAGATTTGTAATTTGTTCGACTAATTTTTGTGCCTGTAGTCCTCAGTTCTGGGTTCTGGATTTGGGGAACTGGGTGGCCCTAAGCTGGGACAGACCGCTGGACAACAAATACTGGAGCAACTGAAGGGACCAGGTCTTGGGCAGCTTACCTCTCAGCCTCCTAGCTTGGGGGACAACTGTGCCCCTGGAGGAGGCCTGGGGGGTACAGGGATGTCTGTTCCCTCTTCATCCTGGGATATCAAACCCCCTGTAACACAGAACTCTGCTTCACTGCCCTCCCAATTCAGTCGTAAGTTTCATCGTTTTTTTTTTTCATATTTATGCCTCCATTTATGTTCAGCTTTCAACCATTAACTAGGATATACTTCAGTCTATGTGCTTTCTGTCTTCAAGGGGAGTTTAAGATGCAACCAGAGCCTTCATTGGTGCTAAGTCAGCTGAGCCAGCGGCAGCAGAGCTCTCTGAGCAACACGGGGTCTCTACCACTGGCAAGGCAGCCCAGTCCTCCAGCACAGAATGGCCCGTCAGCCAACCAGGCTACAATGGAGGCCTTTTCTAAAGCACCAGAGCCTTCTCAGACTCACGTGGCCAATCCGCAGGTTGCAGACTTGCAGGTCAGCAGCACGCAGCATCGGCAGATTAAGACACAGAAACGAAGGATAGCTCCCACTTCCAAGGTGAGTGTATTTTGTTGTGCCATTATAATAATCGATGGTATTTTGTATGGTTCAAATAAACAAGTGCTGTTTAACGTGTTCTGTGCCCTCTCTCTCTCTCTCTCTCTCTCTCTCTCTCTCTCTCTCTCTCTCTCTCTCTCTCTCTCTCTCTCTCTCTCTCCCCTTCTCTCTCTCTCTCTCTCTCTCTTTCCTTCTCTCTCTCTCTTTCCTTCTCTCTCTCTCTCTCTCTCTCTCTCTTTCTCTCTCTCTCTCTCTCTCTCTCTCTCTCTGGAGAATTTCTAGGTTTAGAAAAGAAATGCATTGTTGTTGCTGTGGCAATTATACGGTTTGCAACAATAATCATCATTTGTGTACATAGATTCCATCCACTGCGGTGGAAATGCCCGGCTCAGCAGACGTGTCTGGGCTCAATGTGCAATTTGGCGCTTTGGACTTCGGCTCGGAGACGGCTTTGCCAGACTTCAGCCAAACGGAGAACTGCAACAGTGAAGCTACACGAGAAGCCCCCTTACCTGTTCCTCAGACTCAAAGCAGCCTCTATTCCAAACCTATCAAGTGAGTTGAGAGAAGTCATATATATTAGGAAAGCATGTTTCATTCCACTGATATAGTGGTTCTCAAGCTTCTTGAGCTTGGGATTCTTGGGATTAGGCTTTTTATGATACTTATAATTAAATAGCTTTTAACTAGTTTTATTGAAACACTGTGTGTGTGTGTGTGTGTGTGTGTGTGTGTGTGTGTGTGTGTGTGTGTGTGTGTGTGTGTGTGTGTGTGTGTGTGTGTGTGTGTGTGTGTGTGTGTGTGTGTGTGTGTGTGTGTGTGTGTGTGTGTGTGTAAAATTCATGAGCCCTGGAAGTACACAGAACACAACCGCAGACTTTTAAACCCTACAAAATAGCCCAAACTCAAAGCCGCATAAATTGTGTATAACTACTGAATGGTCATGTGTATATACATTGACAGAATTGTGTGTTTCTTGCTGCAGTGAATCTCTGGCCAGTCCTGTCTCATTGCTGCTGCCTCTGGCCTCTTCTGACAGTATCTACCCACCTCCCTCTGTGCCTCTGCCCAGTCTTGCTCCGTCTCTTACTACTCCCAGTGCTGCCTCGGTGCCCACCTCTACCTCCTCGTCCTCCTCGTCCTCTTCATCTTCATCGGTGGCGTCGTCAGCTGGGAACAGCTTTGACTGCGGAGTGGCTCCTCATTCACGACTGAATTTCTCCCAGAACAAGGAGTCCTCTGGACCTGTGACAGTAAGCGAGAGTGTCTGCTTTCCGTTAGTAGATATGGTCACCAGATATGTGTGTTTCGTCATAACTGATATCATTTTTGGCTTTTAGAAACAAGCTGACGCTGTGTTTTTGCTTTATCTTTGAACAGAATGGTTTTAATGGTGTTAGGACCTCTGTTGCTCTAGACTGTAAGTGGATTTGATCTGTCTTTCGCTTTGGATGAGATTTTTCCTGTATAACCAGCACAACACAAACATTCCTACTTCTCTTCTGTCTTCTATAGCTAAATCAAGTTCTTCCACTCCAAAGCCAGAGTCTCCGTCTTTAGGCAGTAGCACCGGTGTTGCACCTTCTGCCCCATTGTCTCTGTTGCCCTCAACAGTTGCGCCCCACAGCTCAACTCTATCCAGCCTGGCACCTGAGCTGCCCTCTGCAACCCTCCCATCTCTCAGCAGGTGAACTTGTTTATCTCACGTACTTCTGAGATGCCGTTTTAAAATGGAAGCACGGCAGTGACACATTGCTTCTCTTTGTCCCCACCACCGTTAGGGATGTGAGCAGTGGTCATTCCTCAGTATCAGCTCTCGGCACCAGCTCTTCTTTAACGGTGAATGTTTTGACAGTTAGACACACACGATACGATTGCTATACTGACTACATGATGGAACAACATTCGCAGTCTAGGAAACCACATGTGGACTCACTTTCATGCTTCAATTCTTATCAAAATCATAACTGATTTAAGAGTAATGTACAATTTTTCAACTGGCTGATATGCTGTGGGTTCTTACTTTTTCTTTTCTGCTATATGAAAGAGGTCGACCAATTAATCGGTTTTACCTATTATATACCTACTAAACCGATATTTTTTCCGGATTCCGATCCACTTTCATTACGCGAGCAGCCTTTAGAGGCAAATCATTGACGCCACATGCTTTGTATTATATTTATTATTTATAATTTATTATGTAATTATATTTACTAATTAATATGTTCATATCTATTGTCTTCAGCACTTATTCAGGCTGTTTTTTTTTTTCTTTTAAATTTTGGAATGAAGTTCAGTTCTATTTTACTTGGAGTGGACACTTTTTTTTTTTTTTAATCCAGTATACGTTTTAAAATCGGTCGACCTCTAATATGAAATCTGTTGCTCAGCTATGATAATGACATCCCTGTGCATCTTGTCTATATTCATACCTGCAGTACACTAATGTGGACAGTGTGAATTCCTTGGCTGCGTCATCCGCCGCGTTCTCCACATCAATCTCGGCTCTTTCCAGTAACAGCGTGAGCAGTGCAGGAAGCAGCAGCCTGCACTCAGCCGCTCTTGGGCTCAGTGGGAATGGAACCAACGCACCAGCCATTAGGGCCGCACCTCTGCTTTCTTCTTCTACTGGTTGGACTTCACATGCATTAGTAGAGCTTTAATTGGAAGATCAAGACCACTGATAAATGCTAGCTGAATACGTTATCATGCTGATAGTTTTTCCATTTATCTTTGCTAATGTGCTTTTGTGTTGCATTACAGGAAAAGCCCCCCCAAACCTGTCTCAGGGGGTTGCTCCGCTGCTACCCAACCAGTATATCATGGGGCCTGGAGGCCTGCTACCCGCATACCCGGTAACCTTTTATAGGCTTTTAATATCAAATAAGATCAGCTATCTGTTTTTCTGTACACTGTGTAATGTCTGGCTGTGTGTGTGTGTGTGTGTGTGTGTGTGTGTGTGTGTGTGTGTGTGTGCGTGTGTGTGTGTGTGTGTTATTCTATTTTTGGAGTTGTGTAGCAGTGAGTGTAATGTAAAGTGACTTAAGTGTGTGTGAAGGAATGTTGTAATGGACCGAAATTTGTGTCCTGCAGCAAATCTATGGCTATGAAGACCTCCATATGCTACAGTCCAGGCTACCAATGGTGAGCCTGTCCTTCTTTTATTCAGCATTTTAGTGAGAGTAAAATCTGACTATTGAACAATTTATGATCAATAATAAGTCAAGAAGCTTTTATTGTAATCCAACCATAAAAAGCTAACGAAGTACACAGAGAAATCAGACATTTCTCCAGAACCCTGGTGCTAAAACAGCACCAAGCTACATAACAGAACACGGAGCTACATAACAGAACACGGAGCTAAGGACTAAAGCAATTGTATAGATGGTGCATCATGACTTGGCTTAGCAAATCCTCAAGATTGCCTCAGGATTTGAGCAAAGCTTAGTGAAGACCTTTGATCGATCAAACAGTTGCACAAAATGTCCTGATTAATATCAGTGACTGGAGTTCATTTTGGTAAAAAAAAAAACATCTCCAGTGTCTTGATTAGTGCACAGATTTATTGTAGTGCACTACACGGGATACAAATTGTAGAAAAGACTCTCAGCCCCAAGGTTTGCATTCCTTTATTTAGCTCAACTCGATTAACAATGACTTAATGTCTCCATTGTCTTAAGGCAGCTTTATACAGATGACTGTCGTATAAAATAAAACCCTGATTATCTCTTCATCATGGCACCTGTTAGTCGGTGGGATATATTAGGCATCAAGAGAACATTTTGTCTTTAAAGTTTGATGTGTTTGAAGCAGGAAAAATGGGCAATCGTAAGGATTTGAGAGTTTGAAAAATTGTGCCGTCTAGACGACTGGGTCAGAGCACCTCCTTAGCTGCAGCTCTTGTGGGATGTTCCCGGTCTGCAGTGGTCAGTATCTATCAAAAGTGCTCCAAGAACGGAACAGTGGTGAACCGGCAACAGGGTCGTGGGCGGCCGAGGCTCATTGATGCACGTGAGGAGCGAAGGCTGGAGACGTTCATGCTGTTAATACTTAACAGAACAGTTTTGGCAGCAAAAGGGGAATCAACACAATATTAGGCAGGAGGTCATAATGTTCTGCCTGGTCAGTGTATGTTTGTGCCTATAATTCTATTCTTAATGAGTGAGCCAGTGGTGACAGGGGCAAGGAAAATCTCCTCAAAATGGTATGAGTAAAGAAACCTGGATAGAATCCAGATTAATTCTCATCCTCATCCTTATTTAGCCGTGTTTGAGAATGCAACATGCAAGGTTGCTGAGCTGGCTGTTCAGATTAGAAATAACTATTATTCTTTCTTGTGTTGTGTATAGTCAATAGTCTAGTTTAAACTCCGAGTCTAAGGGATTTATGTTTTAATTACTTTTAACACCACTGAATCACTGAATGAATACTGTGTATAAAAACAAAAATATAATTCCAGCTTCTAGTTATTATTATTATTAAGAAGCTGGAATGTAGAAGTTGCTTTCTCCATAAATGAGGCATCTGGTGTGAACTCAAGGTTGGAAACAAACATTGAATCATTAGCCCTTTTAGATCCAAAATTATTCCTGGTCCTATGTGTCACATCAAAATGATGTTTATTTCAGCTTGCGTGATTTTGTGCACGTTTTAATACTCGGACAATAATCATGCTCCACACCTTGCAGGATTACTATGGAATCACATTCCCAGGACCCACTGCAACCTTGTCCAGTAGAGATGGGAGCCTAGCCAATAATCCTTACTCAGGTAGCCTGGTGTCCTTTATCATTGTGCCATTTGTGCTATGTATAAATAATTTTACTTACATGATACTTTGGCATTTGAAGCTCAACATCTCGCTCGCTCCCTTAAAGGTGAAGTGACGAAGTTCGGCAGGGGCGACTCCACCTCACCGGCACCCCCTACTACCCTGTCAGCAGCTCACGTTCCCCAGGCAGCTCAGCCCCCACAGGCGCAGAGCCAAGGCCAGAACCAGCCTCAGCCACAGGCCCACCACAGCACCCAGCAGGCCTTTCTCAACCCAGCTCTGCCCCCTGGTTACAGCTACACAGGCTTACCCTACTATCCAGGGGTGCCCGGCATGCCCAGCGCCTTCCAGTATGGTCCCACCATGTTCGTACCTCCTGCTTCTGCTAAGCAGCACGGCATGGGCCTGAGCAACCCCTCCACACCATTCCAGCAGCCCAGTGGTTACAGCCAGCACACCTTTAGCTCAGGTGAGTCCTGTGCACACTGGGAATCACAAATATTTATATATATTGAATAGATTGAATTGAATGTAGTTTTTAAACCTTCATGATCAGGGTATGATGACCTGACACAAGGCCCAGCCGGAGCAGAGTACAGTAAAGGCTACAGCAACAGCTCTCAGACACAAGCCAAATCTGCTGCTTCTGGCCCAGGAAAAGGTGCCAAAACATTCATATTTTTCAAAACCTTCAAATTTTATCTCGCACGAGAACATATCGATATTCACTATTGCATCTCCACAGGTGTCTCAGTGACGTCCAGTAACTCTGGTGTTCCTGATATCAGCGGAACTGTTTACAACAAGACTCAGGTAGCAGCCGGACCTGTTTTAATGCACGTCACGTGTTCGTGTTGACGTCTTTGATGAGTTTGTAGGCCGAGTTTACCAAGTTTTTTTTTCTTTGCTTGCAGTCCTTTGATAAACAGGGTTTTCATGCTGGCACACCACCTCCGTTCAACCTGCCCTCGGCTCTAGGGGGCACCGGACCCCTGAACCCTGGCGGAGCCCCTGGTTACGCACCAGCTCCATTCCTGCATATCCTGCCTGCTCACCAGCAGCCTCACTCTCAGCTGCTGCACCACCACCTTACCCAGGATGGACAGGTCAGGACAAGACACATGCAGCAGAAACAGTTTTAACTCGGTTTAGTTACCCATATAGGATAATTATCGACATTGAGCGTGCACATGGACCCACGTAGAAGCACTGATTTAGGTAGAGATGAAGACCTAATCTCAAAATCTTCTTCTTCCGGCTGCTCCCATTAGGGGGCGCCACAGCGGCTCATCCGTCTCCATACTGTCCTCTACATCTGCCTGTTTCAAACCAACTACCTGCATGTCTTCCCTCACCACATCCAAAAACCTCCTTCCTCTTGATGCGATTTTATATATATTTTTTCAGTAACAGATATGATTTTAAATGTAATTCTGGTAAATAAAATACTTGAGTAAAAGTAACATTTTTAAAAACTACTTTGAAGTAAAGTGGTACACAAAAAAACTAGTCAATTACAGTAGAGTAAATGTCGTTTGTTAATTGTGTTTAGATGCCAAATAATTGGTGTGTGTGTGTGATAGGGTGGGCCGAATCAGAGGAACCAGAGCAGCAGCATGCAGCAGAAGACCCAGGTCAACAAATCCAGCTACGGCAGCTCTCCCTACTGGGGCAATTAAACAGCGTGAGAGCCCTTCGGCCGTCTCACGCACACCAAGTTACTGGCCCATTCTGACCCGAGCAGAGGAAGCCCCTCTGCACTGCGGCAAGCTAAAAACACACATTTGTGTGCACACACCCTACCCACACACACTACCATCTCCCATCCCATAGTTCTCATCCACCCCTTTTCAAAATTTTGGCTGTTGTATGTAAAATATATTTATGTATGTATTTATACAGTATATATGTATCGGTAGAATACGAAACGTGGTTTACGGCATTTTTATTTTGCTCTGAAGGACCGTTTTTCTGTTAATTTCAAAAGAGGATTATGATATAAGGATGAGAACTAAGTACTAAACGGAAGGTGCATATCACTTGAACACGACCCAACTTCATGACAATGTGGGAGATTATTCTTTATATTTTCTTTTGTATACATACATGAACTTAACGATGGTGTACATTGCTAAGCATCGTTCGATGGTGAAGCCTTTTTTTAAAACTTTTTGTATTGTACCCATGCGCCTCATCGACCTGTGATTTTTTGTTACTCGAAGGGGATTTTTAGTTCAGTGCTCCACTTTATTTTTAAGTCCCCTTCAGTTGTGAACCCCTCCTTTATCGTTATTTGGCTTAAACATGGTTTTAAATCATTGATTTTACCCTTGTCGTCAAAATAAAATATCCGACCAGGTCATATTTTTCCGTCTCTTGTGCGTTACTTAGTCACTATTTTAAAGGATTTTATTTAAACATCTTTGATATGGTGAAACTTACAGTACAAATAAATGGAAATGCTTACTCCTTCTCCACCAAGTCCTTGTATGGCTGAACAGCAAGCTATCAAAGAAACTTTCACTTTGCTGTGACCTTAGGTGGTCTGACCTTTTTCAGAAACCAGGCAGTTGGATCTTCTGATGGAAGAATGGTAAACAAAAAATCTTGTCCCATGATTATTAGCTGAAGGTTCATCATGCTTTAGAAGACCCGATTATGAATGTATTCATTTTTTATTAAACTTATCTGCATTGGCACATTCACGTCTGAGAGAGAGAGAGAAAAAGCTGATTTTTACCAGTAAGGGGAAAAAAAAAAAAAAAAAAAAACTCAGCATAAAACCAGCTTTAGGAACAAAACACCAATACAACTCAAACACCTACATTTCTGGTATGGACATTTGCAGATTTGTTAAAAAAGTTTAAGATTAAATTCAAGCTGTACTAATACAGTGGCCTTTAGACCAATTACAAGCCATGATATAACTAATGCCTTGTGATGCACAGTCTCATTACTGAAAACGACTTTTATTGGTCAACAAAAGAATACGGGAAAAAAGCACGGTCACTTAACAGTTGGGAGACGCAATCCAGGGGCAGACTGACACGAATAAGGCACAGCGCTCAACACTCAAAAGAAGCAAGGGGGAAAAAACAGATTGCGCAACACATTTAGGAAAAACTGTACAGTATTTAAAAAAAGGAAAATGATTCATTTTTCAGTTCATTATTCAAGAATGGATTAACCAGTCTTTTTTTTCTTTTTCTTCTTTTCAGTCTGCTCAGGTTCTGGAACCTCTGCTTCCTCCACCTCAACTGCCTTTTGTTTCTTTTTCTTTTTCAGAGGAGTGGTCTCTTCTACGCCATTTGTCACCGCATCCTCCTCCTCCTCCTCCTCCTCCTCTTCCTTCTTTTTCTTCTTCTTCTTCTTGCCAGTCACCCCAGCTTCTCTGTTTTCCTTCAGATTGACAAAAACAGTACCCATTAAGCAAATCCAGACCTCATTTCCATCTAAAGAGTCTAATATGTTCTGCTCACTTCAGTGATCAAACCCACTGTCTGGGGTCTGTCGATGGTTCGGAGCAGCTTTTCTATTGCATGGCTTTTGCAGAGGCAGTGCCATGTTTAGACCCTGCCTCTAGTCTAGACATGCGGCTTATGAGTGCAAAGATGAACCTGCTCACTTACTTGAGTCTCAGAGTCTCCATTAGCTTTAGCCTTCTTTGCTTCAACTAGTTCCTCCTCTCCTTCGGCTGTGGACAGAGCTTCAGATTTTCGCTTCTCGCGCTTCTTCCTTTTCTTTTCCTTCTTCTCAATTTTGCGCTTGATTTCTGCCGCCACTTCCCCGGCCTAAAGCAAAACCAACAAAACCTCTTACAAAAAAGCCACACAAGTTTAGGATTTAGAAATTGAGTGCTGTGCAGTGTCAGGCTCATTAAATCAGTTTTTGCCTCCATGTCAGAGTCAGGGTGAAAGAGAGTCATCATTCACAGCAAAGGGGGAAAATAATGACTAATTGCAAACGAACCTGAACAACTGCTTCTTTCATGACATCCAAGTTCTTCCTTGGCGTCTCACCGGTCTCATAAAAGGCAAGCCGCTCTTCCACCTGGTCTCTCAATTTATCTCCGAACACACTAGTAGGAACCTCTGAAATGAGGAATTTAGGAGTTAGCAAATAGGCCGAGACATACAATTATGCTATATAAACTTGTTGGATTTGCTCAGTTTAATTTCTCAACATCCGTCCCAAACAGGGTGGAATACTGTTGACGAAAAATAAGGACATCATAGCAAGTACAGCTTACAACCAGTGACGGGCAACGAGAAATTAAATGACTGATCACATGTTTAAGATTAGGTTAAAACAAGAAAACATTTTGCATAAACCCAAAAGAATTCAATTGTGGCAATAAATTTTTTATTGAAAGAGCCAATGCTTAGTAAAAAAATTAATTTACATTTCCAGTCATCACTATTTGCTTTCTGATTAAACCACTCAATGCTTTGACAAGCTCTAATAACTAAAATTCCTTACAAAAAAAACCATCACTAGTCACCCATTACAGCCAGGAAAAGAATCTCACCGGCAAAACAGTCGATCCGAGAGGCGATAGTGCACTTGTTAGCGAGGTAACGGGAGATGCGACCCTTGTTCTTGGCAGCAGCGCGTCCGATGAAGGTGGAGTGGAAAATCAGACCATACTTTGGTGTGTTTCCTCTCGTCTTCAGGGCCCTGTATTTAGGGAACAAGTTACAGCACACCTCTGTGCAACACGAACACTGTGCTAAATAAAACCAGGATCCAAGAGGCAGTGGCCACATGGGCACTAACTTTTGGCTGACGCTACTGTAACTACCTCTCAGAGCCCTGAGCGGCTGCTCAGACTGGGGGGGTTAGCATGGGAGAGTGGGATCACTTTTGGTGTGTTCAAGCACACACAAATCAACCACTGCGGCTTTGCCCCTGCCCTGCCATCACAGCGGCCGCCTGAAACCCCAGCAGGGTCGGGGAGCCCCAGTACCTGAACAGGGCCTTCTCTGCTCCAAGGATCTGCACTGTCGAGGCTGGATACTTGGCAAGGTTTGTCAGGCTTCCAGCGTGGGAGATGAGACGGGCACCAACCTGAAACACCAGCAAGTGCAATAAATAAACAGTTTGTGTGGCGAAGCATGTAGAAGATAGTCAGGCTAGTCAAAAAAAAATTTACACACTGCAACCCATTTGATTAGTAAACAGCCATCTCAGAACTCAGTAACGCAAAGTGACCAGCAAATGTACTAACGTACCACTTCACCGATGAGGGCTGCCAGATTGGGGGCCACCTGTGACATTTTGGAGCGCAGGTACTCTTGCAGCTCCAGTCTGTAAGCTGTGAGGGACACGACTCTGCTGGAGAAACTCTCAATGTTGATCAGGTCGATCGGAGAGATGTCCATACCTAAAGAAAAACCAGATACTCAATACGTGTTCCTCGGCTACTTAGCTACTTAGGTAAAAGCTGCTCAGATGTTCAGTGAAATGATAAGCGGTCATCACATGGATTCAGTGGATTGACAGATTATAAAAACATCATTACATCAGAGTTGGATGCAATTCCTAAATATTTTAGGATGCATGGATCTTACCCATAGACGAGCGTGATGCATCCAGGATCGCCTGGGCTTTAGCGCTGTCCATTGTGATCTCCTCCAGAGGCTCCAGACTCTCCTCACTCAGCTCCTTCCTGTTTCCGATAAACCTGGCCAGCTTGCAGTATGTAGCGTTGTCGCTTACTATCTTTATCAGCTCAGGAAAATGGTATCCATACCACTCACTGAACAAAACAAGAAAAGGGGCACGTTAATACAAGCCAGACAGAACACCAACACAAGCAGAGATTTAGTAGGAAAATCCAAACCAGGCATAGTTGTCTCCGCCCTCAGGTGGTGATCTGCCCCTCAGACAGACTATGTTCCCAAGAACGGTGTTTGTATCCCTCCTTTTCCTATACAGCCAGCACTATAGATGGCACTGTCTGTGGTAAGCATTGGGAGGCTGACCCTCACATCACAAATGCACACAACTTATTTTATTAATAAATGTGTTTACATGCAAAGAATCTGACTAATTTCTTTTAAAATACATTATGTCCCAGTACTTAAGCTTTTTTCTACATCTAGTAGCATCTCCAGTTCATAATGAGCTAAATTTATTCACAACACAGAAGTAGTGTACATAAAAATTTATTTGGCACATTTATATTTGGCTGTCAGCCAACTCTTACTTCAGCTGATAAGTCAATTTAAGTTGCTGGAAAGGGCTTAGTGAATTTATGGTCACAAATTACACTAAATCTGGTTCAACTTGAATCTAGGGACTCAAGTGGAAAATATTCCACTGACCGTCTTATTTTATGATCAAAACTAAACTAAAATCAAATAGACAATTGCATGTAAAGACGTTATTTGGTCCATGGAAGGATAGCAAGCCACACCGTAATTAGTTTATAATGTTACGGTAAACGAGGCAGCTGTTTATATCAGTTTTCAGGCTCACACACCATGCAGAGACAACCTGCCGAGTCTGGATTAGATCCTCAGCACAACACCATTGTCCAAACCCATACATACCGAACACGCATGGAGAACGTGTTGATGTCCTTGTCCAGCTGATCGAGCAGGGCAATGGACTGGATGATCATGTTGTCAGCTCTGTTTACATTAAACTTGACCTTAGCTCTCGAGTAACTGTGACCCAGACCAAGCTGTGCTTTGGATGCTGCCAGAGCAGTCAGGCCCTTAACAAGGGAGTGAAAGTGCAAGCGCACACCTACGGATACAAAATACAGTGAGACATTGGTGTCAATTCAAGACAGCGATGAAGTTGTACTTTCAAAGTGTACAGCCAACTGTTCAGTTTTTCAGTATAAAACATCAGACTTCAGCGTATCTAGACACATCACTACAGCGGCATTACTGCTACAGCACTATCAGATTCACTGAAAGTCAGCAAACCTCTGAAGATCTCTGCCACCACCCCTCCAGTCTGGATGGACAAACCCAGTTCCTCCTGCAGTGCTGCACCAATCTTGCCATCAGCCACTCCTAACACTGCTTTCTTCTTGCCTCCTGAGGGCAAGTTAGTTTCCAAAAACAGCTTGAGATCAGCATGGACAACTCCTACAAATAAAGAAAAAAAAAAAAAAAAAAAAAGTGTTAAAGATAACAGAATAAGCAGCATTCTATGCACCTTTTTTTGCTCAGGTGTTCAGCTTCACAAAGATGTTTGTCAGCACAGTGACTCAGTGGATTGACAGATTATTATAACATCACAACACCTAATATACGAACGACCTTAAAATCTCAGACTAATAAAGACTCACCTTCTGAGATGGCATTTATGTTTTCCAGAGCAGTCTGAGCAGACTTGAAGGGAAAGAAAGCAGCCAGTTTCACCACGTTGTTGAATTTTGCGATGTTTAGGACACTTTCCTCCACCTGCTCAGAAAAAGTATGGTGTTAAAAACATACATGGGTATCTTTAAAAAAAAAAAAAAGGGGGGGGGGGAATTTGGGGATCTGGGAGAACAAATCGAAAAAGGCTGAATACTAAACAGGTACCAGATTTACCCTTCCACAACAAAAAAGTCATACTAATAGATAATTTCTTAGATATCTATGAAAATATGAAACAAAATTGATGGGACGAACCTGTGGCATGAGCATGCCGATCTCCTCGACCTCCTTCACGGCGAACAGGGCGTACCCAGCTGCATGCTCAAATAACACGTGTAGCAGCACCTACAATAAAAGCAAATAAATAAGTAAGAAATCTCGACATGAGCCTGACTTAAAATGTATTAAAAACGATCCCAGACGAAGATCCACGTGGTGGCAGAAATACCCACCCTCCCCCAATGATTTCCACACCACGTGGTGTCGCCACCAAAACGATTCCCGTCGTTCAAACCTACTTTATTTCCCCCCTTATTAAAATGTGCATTCAGATCTTTAAAATATTCTCTATAATTAGATAATGTGCAAAACCTGCTCATAAGCATTGCATTTCAAAGATGGCCATCTGGAGCTCAAAACCAGACCACGTGTTTCCCTTCTGGGTTAGCATGGCGGCTAGCTAAATCCTTTATTACTACCAAAAATAAAAAGGTCAGACTACAAATGTATAAAAATTTTTTAGGATTAACAAAAATAAATGTATTTAACATAACATAACGGTTTTCCATTAACGCTATTAAAGCTGAGTCACTCACTCAGAGGCCTTAGTAAAAAAAAAAAAAAAAAAACAGGCCTGTAGTGCAAAACTTATTTTTTGTAACTTAAACGATAATAAAACAATGCATTAGCATTAACCAAGTGCACGGATAATCTTCCTTTATTATTGTTTATTAAGTTAAAAACAGAAATAACATGCCTACATTAAAACAAATCAGTTTACACTACATTTAGACTAGCCGTTATGCTAAACCAGTATACAGATCAAGCTGAATAGCAGTTCTTTTGCGGAGTTTGGGATAAAAAATTAAAAGTACATATATTGTCTATAGTATAGAGACAGACAATATAAATATATACATTTTCAGGTGTGAATGAGGGAGGGAAAAAAATACCATTTCTGTAGCTCGGTCGGTGCGCCACGCGCTCCCGTCTCCGTGCAGCGTTTAAGAGAGAAATGTACTCTCGCGCTCGTGCACGCTGACCACGCGAACGCCTCCGCCAATTCTCGCGATAGGACTGCACCGTTTGCATCCGAGGCGCGCTCACGCGTGCCATATCGCGAGATTTACTGAGGGTGTACGCGCGGCCACGTGCCGTCTCTCTCGCGCGCGGCTGAAGCTCCGCCGGTCATGCGTACGTGAGCGCGCTCAACCCCCTAGACTGCGACGTCCTTCCTTTGTCTCTGACATCTATAAACCTACTCATTAGCCTTCTCTTTTTCCCCCACCTGACTGTACCACTATACCCCATGTCATTCTTCTGCACGTGACCAAACCACCTCAATCGTGACTCTCTCAACTTGTCTCCAAATCCTCCAACCTGTGTGCCAATGAAAACTTCAGCATCTTCAACTCTGCCAGCTCCAGCTCCGCATCCTGCCTTTCTGTGAACGCTGTACACTACCATATTACAAAATAATATACAAATAATAAATAATATTAGTCTTAACTGAAAATTATCAGATGTAATATCCTTATAGGAAAAAAACATTATTGGAACAACCTTTGAATCAGTCTCCAGTGTCAGTGCTTGTCAATGCAAAGCAGCTTTACCAAAATAAATAGATTACGACTATACATTTTTAATCGTTCATCCCTAATAAACGAGCCAGTGGTGACATCAGTAAGATGTGAGGAAGAAACCTTGAAGGTAACCAGACTCAAATGAGAACCCATTTATGCTGAACTTATTTGTGCTAATGAGCATTTAAATGCAAAACTGTTCATATCAGCTGCAAGACCTAAGTCATTGTAGCAGAGTCAAGTCAAGTTTATTTCTGTAGCGCTTTTCACAACAGACATTGTCTCAAAGCAGCTTTACAGAAATCAACAGTCAAGGTGAACGATGTGTATTTATCCCTGATGAACAGCCATGGTGACTGTGGCAAGGAAAAACTTCCTTAGATGTTATGCGGAAGAAACATTGAGAGGAACCAGACTCAAAAGGGGAACCCATCCTCATTTGGGTGAAATCAAGAGTGTGATTAGAGTCTTTCTACAATACAGAACACTGAAGAGAGAGAACTAACATGAGTACTGGAGTGTAAGATTATAAGTAATGATCTTTCTACAGTCTTATACAGTCTTTGTGGTTATAAAACTAGGAGCTACTGAGCAACTCATAAAATAGCTCAACATTTGCGATCATCACAGATCCAACACCAGCTTCTCCATGCCAGAGCCTTTAAACACTCCAGGAGGTCTAATGTCAAAAACATGAAGTGGGATCCAATTGGCACTGGTAGGTCTCTAGATGGTACAGGATGATTGCAGGGTCGGCATTCTTTAAAGGTCCATAATCTTCATGAGGTGGGACGTGACTGGAGCTGGAGCAGACTGTTTATATTACTTTCAGTTTAAATGGTTCTTGAGTGTAGCTTTTAAATGCAACACTGACATAAGAATTGTTTGATGGAAAATGAAAAAAACAAATAGCAGATTGCTGTGCAGTACAGTCATCTAAAATGAAAAGCTGAGCACAGTAGAATTTCATGATATATCAGTGTAAACTTCAACCTATGAAGACATCTGGAGAGAAGAGACACACTGCAAAGCATTTGTCATGATGAAGAAATTCACCACAAAACTTTTATTTACACACACACACACACACACACACACACACACACACACACACACACACACACACACACACACACACACACACACACATAATATTTTATTTATATAATTTTTTTTATATTATTATATTACTTTTTTTTGGGGGGGGGGGGGTGTTACTGAGAATATAAAAGCACAACTGGACAGTAACTGAAAATGAAAGTTTTTTTTTTTATTATTATCGATTAGCATTTCAAACCTCATTGTTTAATTTCATATCCAATGTGCTCTAATACAATCACAAAACAAACTGCATGATCCTGCATTCAGCGTTTCTTTATTAGCATGGTAATTACTCACATTTTAATCAAAACATCTATGAATTCATACATCTCAATAATTCGAAGAATTGCTAAATAAAATTTCACAGCGGTCCCAAAACATATAGACAACAGATATAGCAATGATTATTACAAGACACATATGCATTAATCACACAATAAGCATCTGTAACTAGTTCATTTATTTAAAATTCATTTCAGAAATAAATTATATAAACACTATTCATTTTTTTCCAATACAATAGTAAAATAAAATATAATAAAATAAATAATAAAATTTTGTACCTTAGGAAATCACTTTCAATAATATATCAGTATACTGTAAATACAGTCACTAATATGATGATATTTATTATTATTATTATAATTATTATTATTATTATTATTATTATTATTATTATTATTCCCTAAGGCATTGGGTAGCTTTTAAGGAATGTAAAATTATTGAAAAATGATATTATCCTTTTTTCCCCATATTATTTTATTTTTATTATTCCATTTATAAATTCTGCAAAAGTAACAGGAAGACAGGAACATCTGGAAACGTTAGTCCTGTTAACACGCAATAGCATTTACTGGCCACTAGATGGTAGTCTTGCATTACCGTCATACATCTAATGCATTTAATTTTCTTACTCTTTCTACTACTCATAAAGATCATTAACTCACCAGTGTAGCAGACAAAATGGAAACTGAACAAACAATTTAAATGTGTCCACTTGCCAGACTGATCGACGGTTGTGCACTGTTGTTTTCCATATTGTCCAGGTGAACAAATACCGTTATAAGGTTCCGGTCCCTGTGCTAAAATCTGTGGTCTCCAATATGTAAAAGTGGAGCTACCGATCTGATTATAATTTGTTCCTATACAGACTTACTCATACCTCATCACCATTTGTGATGTTCAGTATTCTCTGTAGTTCAGTCTCACTCCTCACGCTGGCCTGATTTGCCCTGCAGAATCTCTGAGCTTCCTTCCAAGTCATTTTGTACTACATCCACACTTATGTGTTTGTATCTATGGTTGAGAGCATTGAAACGTTACAATTGTCTATAGATAATAAAAAATTATTATGATATTTTATTCATTAGTCAATATCAATATTGCAGTGTTAGAACCAGTGCACAAACGTTCAATCTTTCATCTGTAAAGATCGTAAATGTTGAGCTATTTTATGAGTTGCTCAGTAGCTCCTAGTTCTATAACCACAGATGACTGTATAAGACTGTAGAAAGAACATTACACATAATCTTACATTCCAGTGTTCTGTATTGTTTAAATATTTATAAATCACACTTTTGATGTCCCCCAAATGAGGATGAGGTTCCCTTTTTGAGTCTGGTTCCTCTCAAGGTTTCTTCCTCATGTCATCTAAGGGAGTTTTTCCATGCCAAAGTTGCCATGACTGCTCATCAGGGATAAATACACACTGTTTACCTTAACTGTTACATTCTGTCATTAATAAATTATTGTAAATTAATTACAATAAAAGCTTTCTCAGCTCATGCAATTAAAAGATTTTCCACTCATTCACATCTCACATACACTATATTATCGCATAGTGATTTGTCTTACCAGTTATCCAGCACCATCACAAGAAGTGACTGTACCTGCTGAATATTTTACTATAATTTGGTAGAATTCGTCATTCTTTTTGAAAACAATATCCATGCCACACATGGATTTTAAGTCAAAAAATGTTGCTCAATGGTATTTTTTTGCCACACAACCCAGGGAATCACTTCTAAACTTGGCAAAGGTATAGGTGTAGTAAGATACATAACAAATGATAATGCTTAATTCTGACAGCTTTGGTCACATATTTCAGTGTCATATTATGTTTGTTATATGAGATTGTGTCAGGTATATGATATGATATATGAGATTGTGCCAGCTTCTTAAAAACCTTTGGATACTTTGTCAGAAGCCAAAAAGTTATCTGTTTGACATGTAGCATTTTCAAAAATTTTTCAAACATCTTGTGGTCCAATCAATCAATCAATCTATCAATCTATCTATCTATCTATCTATCTATCTATCTATCTATCTATCTATCTATCTATCTATCTATCTATCTATCTATCTATCTATCTATCTATCTATCTATCTATCTATCTATCAAATAAGTTTGATTCTGCTGATTTGTATTGGGTTCAATATGTATTTTGATTTTATTGTCACTGTTTTTACCAAACAAATAGTCCTGTTCCTTTTACCTCACTGTAAAATTGCTTATTTCACACAGGCACCAAATATATATGCATATGTCACTAAATATATTTCAAGTTCATGTTGAGTTTTCATGCCTGTCATGTTTGAAAGGTCAGGATTCGCTAATAAAAATATATCTTTTAATCAGGATTCTACTAATGCTACATTTAAATTGACATTTGCGGCATTTAGCAGTGTCCAGAGCGACGTACAAAAGTGCTTTGAGTCTCTAGCAATGAATAAATCTACACTGGCATGCCAGATTACAAACTTAATATAAATATAACTCTTGAATTCTACAAAGCAAACTTGGAAAGTGCTAATTTAAGTGTTTCAGGAAGAGGTAGGTCTTCAATCGTTGCTTAAAGATAGACAGGGACTCTGCGTTTCGGACATCTAAGAGAAGTTCATTCCACCACCTCGGTTCCAGAACAGAGAAGATCCTTGAAGTATACTTACCTCTCATTATGTGAAAAGGTGGTACCAGTCGAGCAGTGCTGGAGGATCTCAGACAGCGTGGTGCAGTGCGAGGTGTGGTCTCTGAGGTAAGATGGTGCTGGTTTATTTTTGGCCTTGAAAATCATCAGTTGATGAGTGCAGCTACTAGAAGCCAGTGAAGGGAGCGCAGCAGTGGGTTGGTGTGGGAGAACTTGGGCAGATTGAACACAAGTCGTACAGCTGCGATGTATACTAATGAATCTTTATTACAGATAACATTAAATGTAACAAAATTGTGGTTTAATGGCATGTCTTTGTTATTCATTGTGTGGTATGGGGTTTAACTATTATGCACAGCCAATTTAAAAGCCTCAGTAGTCACAACCGAAGCTTTCGTTTTTTCCAGAAGACCAAAAATCAGTTTGTGCATGCATTTCAGTCTTATATGATTTCGTTACTTGAACAATGAAAGGCAAAAGGTGAAGCACAAACAAAAGAACCTGTCAGACTGCAAAAAGAAAAGAAAGACAAAAAGAAATGTGCGTGGGTGTGCAATTGTTTATTCTACTGTAATCACAAGAGCCTGTCAGACTGCCAAGATGGAATGCAATGCAAACTGTGTCTCAGAGAACACAACAGGAATCGGATTAAAATATTACAAAATAAAATTATTTTGAAATAAATAAAATGAAAACAAAACCAAAATACATATCAGAAAATGTGCAAAACCAAAAATCATGTTTATTATTTTAATATTTGTTAGAATTGACTTTATAAAGCATTTAATCAGTACACACAATAAACAATACTAATTCTAAACAACAAATAAATACAGATCAATCCTTTCAGATCCACAGCAATAATTTGCACAAAGCAAATAAAGTACAGCGTTTATTTTAGGAACATTTATAAGGTATATATTTATTTCCAGTACACCAAAAACAATCAATTTAATTCAATCACATGCAGTATAATTAACATAATTAATATTGTTATGGTCAAAAATGATTATTTTATTCAACTTGTTTTCTTATTTGACATTTATGTTTGCATTTGAATATATTTAATATATATTCTCTTTAACTTTATACCATTTGCAAGTTCTTTGTAAAAAAATTATTGCTGATGAATTAATAAATAAAGACAAATCACCACGAAATCTGGAAGAAGTGTCAGTTATATTCTGAATCTGAATTTCCATCAGGCACTGAGCTTATAGATGTGCCACTTTGCTTGTACGTCCCAATATGCTCCATTCTCGCTGATGCTGACAAAAAAAAAACAGTGTCTTCATACCTGTGTCTTCATACCTGTAAAGTAAAAATTGTAAATTCATACATTTACAAAGCCATTAAATGATATAAATATTATTTTCCCTGTCCTCTGCATCTGCCTCTTTTAAATTAGCCACCTGCATGTCTTTCCTTACCACATGCATTTACCTCCTCCTTGGCCTTCCTTTTTCCCCCTGCCTGGCAGCTCATTCTCAGCAATCTTCTTGCTGTATATACCCCATGTATGTGCGTAAGAAATAGATAGATAGATAGATAGATAGATAGATAGATAGATAGATAGATAGATAGATAGATAGATAGATAGATAGATAGATAGATAGATAGATAGATAGATGTCTTCATGCTCTGTATGTGCAGTGTTTTTCACTAAAATTCAAAGTCTGACAAAATAATAAAACGCTTTTTCTTATCACATTTGCCAAATTCTGCTCTTCTTGTTTGAATTTCACATACAGTTTCTATCAGCTGCCCGCATATCTGCGTTACTTAACTTTAAAATCAACTCACTATTTGACTCCAAGGCACTACCTTCAACAGTGGTATGTGCCTGCATGTTGTTGTCAATGAGATGTTATCTGTCATCTCCTTACCAAGAACAGTCGGTATCAGCCACTTGCCTCTAAAGTTTTCTCTTTATACTAGTCTCTTATACATTCATCTTGAGGATCACTAAATTCACTTGTTTGTAAAAAAAAAAAAAAAAAAAAAAAAAAGAATTATATATATACAGTGTTGTGCTCGTTACTAAAAAATAGTAACTAGTTACAGTTACTCGTTACTTCATTCAAAAAGTAACTCCGTTACTTTGTTGATTACTCACACCAAAAAGTAATGCGTTACTGTTAAAAGTAACTTTTTCGTTACTTTTTTTTTAAAGAACCTTTTTTAATGTTCCCATTAATGCCCTTTTATGCGTTATGATCTACAAACACAAAACTGACTTAAACACAAAGTAATTTTGAAACACTATTTTATTAAAGTCAGAGCAGCTCAAACTGAATATATCACAAGGATTTCTGAAATAAATAACAAAACAAGCTAAATAATATATTCACAATCAAAAACTAAAGTGGCTTCTGCTGTTGTGTTGAGCTCTTAAAAATGTTCCTTTCACAGCTGCAGTATGAAAACTATCCACAATGTAGAACAGCGGGTTTATCCACCAATACTACAATGCGACGCTGCTGTAAGCATGTTATGCTGTAGTCTACACTTCAGCCGAAATTAATTCATTTAAAAAAGTAACAGGTAACGCACCATACGGTAACGGTAACGGAGTTACTTTATTTTAAAAAGTAAAGCGTTACAGTATTAGTTACTGTAAAAAGTAAAAAAAAAAAATTCTTTTTATTTAATTTAGTTATTTATTTATTTTCCCCCTGCACTTCATTTAGGAGGCCGAAACATGTTGCAGCATGACAAGGATTTTTTTTAATACAAAGCCAATACCATGAAGATATAGTTTATATGGGTTGGGGTGGAACATGAGTCTCTAATATCTAGACTTCTGGGACACTACACCAGTACCTGACTTTACTAACACCCTTGTGATTACCATAAAAAATGTGTTTATACACACACACACACACACACACACACACACACACACACACACACACACACACACACACACACACACACACACATATATCGAATTACAGACCAATTTCAAATCGAATTACAGACCAATTTCAAATCTCCCATTTATGTCTAAGATTTTAGAAAAGATTGTCGCTGCCCAGTTATGTAACCACTTGCAGGAGAACAATATCTTTGAAGAGTTTCAGTCAGGTTTTAGGCCCCATCATAGCACAGAAACTGCTCTAGTTAAAATCACTAATGACCTGTTTTTAGCTTCAGACCAAGGCTACATCTCCCTATTAGTTTTACTAGATCTTAGTGCTGCGTTCGACACTATAGATCATGATCTTCTCCTCGATCGCTTACAGAATTACATCGGTATTCAGGGACAGGCATTAAGCTGGTTTAAATCCTACCTGTCCAATCGTTACCATTTCGTAGATTTAAATGGAGAGCTATCCAGGATAATGCTAGTAAATTATGGCGTGCCACAAGGGTCAGTTCTAGGACCCCTGCTTTTCACAATATACATGCTTCCATTTGGAAATATTATTAGAAGGCATGGAATTAGCTTTCATTGTTATGCTGATGATACCCAGCTATATATTTCATCCAAGCCAGGCGATACAGCTCAATTAGCTCGCATAACTGAGTGTGTTGAAGAAATAAGAGATTGGATGACCCATAACTTTCTGCTATTAAATTCTGATAAAACGGAGATTTTGTTAATCGGCCCAAAAAATAGTAACTACTATTTCAACGGTAAAAGACCTGGGAGTTATTTTAGACAGCAACTTATCTTTTAAAAATCACATCAATCAAGTTACAAAAACAGCCTTCTTTCACCTTAGAAATATTTCTAAGCTAAGAAATATCTTATCTATATCTGATGCAGAGAAGCTCGTCCATGCGTTTATGACCTCTAGAATAGACTACTGTAATGCATTACTAGGTGGATGTCCTGCATCATTAATAAACAAGCTTCAGTTAGTTCAGAATGCCGCAGCAAGAGTTCTTACTAGGTCAAGAAAACATGATCATATAACCCCAATCTTATCGTCCCTACATTGGCTTCCTATTAAGTTTCGAATAGACTACAAACTACTGCTACTCACTTATAAAGCACTAAATGGTTTGGCTCCCATGTATCTATCCAGTCTTTTAACATGCTACAATCCGTCACGCTCCCTGAGATCTCAAAACTCTGGGCTTCTAGTAGTTCCTAGAATAGCAAAGTCCACTAAAGGCGGTAGAGCATTTTCACATTTAGCTCCTAAACTCTGGAATAGTCTTCCTGACAGTGTTCGGGGTTCAGATACACTCTCCCAGTTTAAGTGTAGATTAAAAACATATCTTTTTAGCAAAGCCTACACATAACACACATCACATCACAACCTTGTGCTCCAGAAAATATGATTACATGCACATTATCAACTTGTGCTGTTAATATCATGAACAGCAGCTACGCTAATTCCTCTCCACTGCTTCTCTTTCTCTCCCCATCCCGAGGCATCCTGAGGTTTGGCCAGCTCCAGTCACGTCCCACCTCGTGAAGATTATGGACCTATGGATGATCATGGAGAAGTAGATGCCGAGTGTTTAAAGGCCCTGGCATGGAGAAGCTGATGCTGGATTTATGATGATCACAAATTGTTCTGTATTGTTGAAAGATTTATGACCAAACTCTTGATGTCACCCATATGAGGATGGGTTCCCCTTTGAGTCTGGTTCCTCTCAAGGTTTCTTCCTCATATCATCTAAGGGAGTTTTTCCTTGCCACTGTCGCCACGGCTGCTCATCAGGGACAAACGCACACCATTCACCTTCACTGTTGTTTTCTGTAAAGCTGCTTTGAGACAATGTCTGTTGTGAAAAGCGCTATACAAATAAACTTGACTTGACTTGACTTGACTTGACTTGACACACACACACACACACACACACATATATATATATATATATATATATATATATGTGTGTGTGTGTGTGTGTGTGTGTGTGTGTGTGTGTGTGTATATAAAAACCATGTTTTTGCTTACATGGTGTGAATGCTGTCAGAGCACAAGGAAGGAAGACACACTTATATTAGAAAACATCTGGTAAACTTTTGCTGGTAAACTATTGCTAACCTTCTTACATGGTTTTTTTTATACGTACTGCTACCACAAATTTGTTTTATTGTATTTCTACTATCTTTATTTTATTATTATTACCTTGATTCAGAAAGGACATGAACTGACTTGAGTAGCAGATGAAAGGGAAACTGTTGAAACAGTTTTCATCTGTCTATTGGCCATACTGTTCCACAGCTGTGCAATATTGATTTCCACGTTGTCCATGTGAATTTACACCATTATTAGGTTCTTCTGTTTGTTCTGAACTCGCTGGTCTCCAATATGTAAAGGTTGAGTTGCTCTGATCTGACCATAATTGGTTCCTATACAGACCAATCCATACCTCAACGTCTTTTATGACTGTCAGTATTTGTTGAAGTTCAGTCTCATTCCTCACACTGGCCAGGTCTGTGTAATTCACTCTACAAAAACTACGAGCTTTTTCCCATGTCACTGGATCATTAATGCCCACATATGTGTCGGTCATACCTAAGGTTGAGAGTATTACAAAAGTCACATGGGTTATAGTTAGCACTATAATTATTATTCATATGTCCATATGAGCTACAGTAACAGGATAAAACAACTCAGCATAAGTATTTCCACTCTGTCACAACTTACCATTAAAGCAAACAAATGTCTTTCTGTCAGTACAAGGCCTGTCAAACCATTCCCCTCTGTTATTTATAGAAACACACAGCTCTTTCTCTTTGAAGTTATCAGGTTCATGGAACCACCATCTAAAGTCTTTCTCTCCCTCCTGGTAGAAAGAATCATCATCCAGAGACCATTTCCAGCTGTTTAGGTCATCATACAGTCCAATCCAGGCTAAACCAGAGTAGCTGCCATTTACTGTTTTAAGAAGCACCGTCATTTCCTTCATGTCGTTAATGGAAGCCAGATCAGAGTAATACTGACGACAGTGTCTCTGTGCTTCAGTCCAGGTCTTTTTCTCATTAATGAAGTGATACTGATGAGGAGATGTTAAAGACTTTGCTAAAGAAGAAGAACAACAAAGGGTAATCAAAAGGGTAGTTTGAATTTATTATGTATACTGTAAGTAATACTTCAGAATATGAACTAATGACACTATTGACCTGATCAACAAAAAAGGACACTTTACATTTGAAAGTTTTATAGAAATCTACTCACTGCTGTAACAGAGGAATGGAAGCGCTTCTCCACAGTTTTCATCAGTCCATTTCCCATAGTGATATCCATCATTAAATGACACAGTAGTACAGGATATGTTTTGTCCATAATTATCTGGTTCTCCAGGTTTCCAGTTGCAGAATGAAGAGTTGCTTTTATCTGACCAAGACCTGTTTTTGTACAGGCCAATCCAAAATCCTTCATTATAGAAATAAACAGATATTAATGATCTGATCTTCTGGTTCTCAATCTCGTTCCTCACACTGGTCAGGTCTGTGTAATGCTCTCTGCAGTATCTCTGAGCTTCAGTCCAGGTCATGTACTGATAAACTGGGACATATTTTTCAGTGGCATTTACTCTGCCTGAAAAAGACAATAATATATTATATTTTTTTGAAAAAAAAAATTTACTTTAGAGAATTTGTCATTTGTTTTTATTTGTATTTTGTTTTTATTTTAAGATTTTTTTACCCATTACTCACCATCTAAGCAAATAAATAGCAGTGTCAAAGAACAAGATGACGTCCACCATACTCCATCAATGCCCGAAAAATATACACACAAATTGTTCCCATTCCAGTTCCAGCTTGGTTTGTTTATGTACCAACGTCTAAAGCTTCTCTCTCCCTGCTTGTAGAAAGAGTCATCATCCAGAGACCATTTCCAGCTGTTTAGATCATCATACAGTCCAATCCAGGCTAAACCCAAGTAGATTCCATTTACTGTGTTAATAAGACTGTTCATTTCCTCCATGTTATCAATGGTAGCCAGGTCCGTGTATTTGTCTTGGCAGTACCTTAGTGCATCTGTCCAGGTCTTATTCTCATGAACAAAGTGATACTGATGGAGGGTACATGACGATCCTGTGCGGGATTCTTTAACAGACAAATCATAAAGTGCCATTAATGTTTTATAGTATCTGATATGCATTAAAGAAAAAAATTAACAATGGCTGAGAGGTTCTACACAAGCTAGGTCATATCTTAGAAATCATATCAGATTCATGCTGCTATATTTTTTTTAAACAATTCGAGTAGGCTTTTCATGTACAGTATGCAGTATACAGTATACACAGTGAAATGAAAACAATTTACCAGGACCATGGTCGTATTTAAAACAACATAAATGAACAAAAAACCCCCACAAAATACACAATCATGCAACACAACTAGGACACTGCATAAAGTGCATGTTCATGGCATTTTGTGCAATAACAACATAAAATCTTTTATATTAGGTAAAAACCTGGGAGTTTTTGATGGTCAGATGTGTATGAAAAGCAAAATAATGATAAATAAATGTGCTATTTATCGTGCTAAAATTAACAAAGCATCTTGTTTTGCAAAACAACTCTAATTAAAGGCTGATTAGATGAACTTACTTTCATAGCAGATGAAAGGGAATGTCGCTAAGCAGTTCTCATCTGTCCAGTGGCCTGAATCTCTGAATGATACAGCAGTGCAGTGCTGATTACCAGATTCCCACTTAGCATATAAACCATTGTCTGGCTGTTCAGGGGTGGCCAGTCTCCAGTTTTCATATGTGAATTCCTGTTTGTCTGACCAAAGTCTGGTTCTGTACAGACCAATCCATGCAGCAGAGCCCCCAATGAGGTTGGGGATTACTTTATTATCTGTTTGGTTCTTCACACTGGCCAGATATGTGTAATGCTTTCTGCAGTAATGCTGTGCTTCTGTCCATGTCATGTGCTGGTTTATCCATTTGAACGTTTCTTTTCCATTCTTTCCTGAAAAGGTAAATGTGCCATTAACAACTGCCAAATACACTCATAAATTAATCCTCATAAATTGTTTATACAATTTATACTCAGCATCATAGAAAACAAAAGGTATTTAAAAAAATGTCTCCACCATACCATTAGATCCAATAAAACCCCATAAACACACATGTATGTGTTGTTTATCCAGATTTGCAACCTTCACAATTTCCTTTCAGGCAATTCTTGTATCACCGTTAATATTCCTAACATAATTTTCAGCTATGGTAGTATATTAGTATGTCTGTAAATGTTGCAATTCTTACCATTATAGCAAACAAATGTCTTTCTGTCAGTACACGTCTGATCAAACCATTCCCCTCTGGCGTTCATGGAAACACACATCTCATTTCCATTGTAGTTGTCAGGTTCATGGAACCACCCTCTGTATTCTCTCTCTCCCTCCTGGTAGAAATCATCATCATCCAGAGACCATCTCCAGCTGTCCAGTTCACCATACAGTCCAATCCAGGCTAAACCTGAATATCTTCCATTTACTGCATTAAGGAGTTTGTCTATTTCCTCCATGGTGTCAATGGTAGCCAGATCAGTGTAATTCTCTCTGCAGTATCTCTGTGCATCAGCATAGGTTTTATTTTCATTGATGAAGTGATAATGATGAGAGGGTAATGATGAGCTTGCTAGAGTAGGAAAGCAAAATGTTGGTTAATGTGTTTATAAAAAAAAAAAAAAAAAAAAACATTATGGCTGGTTTGGGTCAATTATTATGCAAGTAATGCTACTGAAATTTTTCACTCTAAATCAACCCTTTTCTTTAGACAAGTGTTTTGTTAGCATTTAAATCACTGAAAATGTATCAATCTGAATCAAAATACTTTATTGATCCCATAGGCAAATGGTTTAATTGCAGTTGCTCATATTAAAAGATAAAAGTAAGGATAAAAGTAAAAATACAAATTAGGATTATGAATAAATATATTCATATATATATATATATATATATATATATATATATATATATATATATATATATATATATATTTTAAAGTACATATGTATTTTCTATTGGATAAGAAATCTACTCAGAGAAGTGATAGCTAAGTGTTTGGTATGTTGATAATATTAATATGTTGATTTCTGATCAGAAGGTCAGAAGGTTCTCTCTTAAAAGAAGTTTAAATCTCACAATCACCTTGGGCATTTGAGCAACTGAACTGTCACCTGCTTATTTGTAGGAATCAGATAAGGTGTGTGGCAAATGCCAGAAATGTACTCACAACTGTAACAAAGGAATGGAAAACCCTGACTGCATGTTTCATCACTCCATTTTCTATTATCATCAAATGAAACAGCAGTACAGGATTCATTCAACGCATAATTATATGGTTCTTCAGTTTTCCAGTTGCTGAAAGAAGACCTGCTTTTGTCTGACCAAGACCTGTTTTTGTACAGGCCGATCCAAATTATAATTATAATAATCATTAAAATATAATAATGATCTGATCTTCTGGTTCTCTGTCTCATTCCTCACACTGGCCAGGTCTGTGTAATGCTCTCTGCAGTATCTCTGAGCTTCAGTCCAGTTCATGAACTGAATAACTGGGACATACATTTCATTGGCATTCTCTCTGCCTACAGGAGACAAACCAAAAATAGAAAAACTTTACTTTTACAGAAATGTATGCAGCCCAGGTCTTAGTCTCGTTAATGAAGTGAAACTGACGAGGAAGACAGAATCCAAGGCTGAAAAACCCTGTTAAAGTCACAATATGTAAATAAGGTAACATATTAAATACAGTATATATATCTGTCCTTGACTCAATCTTTGTGGTGTTGATTGAAAGAAGTAAAGGAAGTTAATGGCACTTGAATAGTCGATATAATCTAAATGATGAACTTTGAACAAACACCACAAAATTAGGAACAATAAAATAAAGAAGTATTCTTGTTTCTTAAATGCAAAATGGAAAAATAACTTTAAGGCACTTTAAGGCACAACTTTAACTTTTCTTGTATTTTCTTGTAAAAAAACAAAACAAAAAATGGTGCTGACTGTAATACAGGCGAATTAAAAACTAGCAGAGATACACAAAATATACAGAAGGCACCTGCAATGATGTAAATCAAAGTTCCCCTTCAGGAAGTTGAAGTTTATGTTAAAGTTTAAAAATGTTAATGTGAAATAAAGTTAGTTACTTTATTTTGTTTGGATTTAATATAAAGAAATAAATGACATTTTTTGTGGCATTGAGGCCGAGGAGCAGTAGCACAGCGCAGACGTGTCTTATCTAAAAGCACAATGGCGCCTGCTGCGTCTGCACAGCATACATGCTACAAAAGTATTTTTTTTGTCAATTATTTTTATGTATTTTTTTTTTTTGGTAGATTTTAAAATTCATTAATTTATTTCCCAGTATGTTGTGTGTGTTTAAAAAAAAAGGGTGGCGGTATCCTAAAACTTCTATTAATGTATATTGCCTAAAGGTTACTATAAAGTAATAATTCACAAGTAAGCCAAAGTTATTGTTTTTATTTGTTATTTTCACTATGGATATGTACATGTTAGAATATAGAGAATAACCTTGTTTATTTGTGGTAGTCATGTTAATCATGTGCCACCTGTTAATTAGCCAGTTACTGGGATTATGTAATGCCAGCCAAAATGTAGTGGCCCTAGATATAAGTACATTATTTTACATTTACATTTTTAAATTGATGTGCACCAAATTGTACCATTCAGCAAAAAATGACACTTAATGGTACATATTCATTTCACAATACTGCATTTACCCTGTTAGTAAGTCAGCCTGAAGGATTTTTTTTTTTAATTCCCATACCATATAGTTTGAAAATCTGTTTACAGATAAATCATCACCACACAGAGCAAGATGATATAAAAAGTTCTCGTTATACCTGTCAAAAGTTAAAAATAGTCCTTTATTGTTTTTGAGAGAAATACTGTATGCATGTTCCTTCTGTTAATATGCAGCAACAGACTAGGTAATTTGACTGAGTTGAATTGTATTTTTAAATGTTATCATTAATTATTCAATTACTCTTTCATTGAATAAAATATTTATTTAATTATATATAATTTAATTACTATTTAATTTCATTAAATTCCCATAAATTATTAGTTTATAGCATATTATCAAAAGGAACATGCATATATATCTCAAAAGCAATAAAAGACTAACACACATACACAAAAAGTGTTACCAGTACTACTAAGTACTATTACGTTAATTCTTACAGTACCATTAACATTCTTTTAATGTATAAAATAGTAAAAGAACTGACCTAAGAGCACAAAAAATGTAAACATGGCTCCTGTATGACTATAAATAAAAAAAAATACAGAAAAAGTACCACACATTACATAACTTTAAAATAGTATTTATATCTGGATTGCTAAAATCATAGTTATTCTGGTAAAGGTACTTTTCCCCATGTGTCTTTGCACCTGCTTAAAGGTTTCTGCCCATTCATTTGTTTATAGCTACAGTAATTAAGAATTCACGATTGTGGGATGGATTAGTTCAATGTAGACAAACTGGTTTATTAAAAGTGGAACAAAGGTTACTAATCTGTTTACTTCAGCCAGAAAAGGAAGAAATGATCTCTGGGAAAATACTGGTTAATGCTTTTGCATATAAGAAATGTTTAGGGGTAAATATGCAGCAATTACTGCCATCTGTTCTTTTCTTTTCTTTTTTATTTTTTTAAACAAATCTTTAAATGCAATCAATGGATAAAAATGTAAGAAACTTTGAGAATTGAACTAAGAACAGACAAATTTTATACAGAAATCTTCTTAGTCAGAAATATACATTTGGTCTTCATCAAATTTTTCAGCCTGAAAAGACAAAATTATTTACAATAATTCATGGTAATTTTATGGTGTATAACATGCAATATTAATGTTCAAGCTTTATTTATCCAGGAACAAATATTAGATAAATCTTATGTACAGATAGACCCCAACTTAGGAACATATATTTTAAACTGTTTTTTTATTTTAATTAAAATTTTATTTTTATCTTTCTTCTAAGGTGACCATCTTATCTCCGAAATGTCGTAAGTCGAGTGGTCCTCGGTCGGGGTTTGACTATATTCTGACATTGATTTTTAGTTCTAGAGATTTCTGGTTGAGCAGTTTGTTTTGTCTCATTCATTAAACACTGTGTTTTTCATAAGTGATTGTCTCTGAGTGCCGTTCACATTTTAAAGTTCCTGCAATATTCGATCTGAACTACATGCTCTATTAATTGTACGGTATAAAGTAATGGGGGGTCGCGTCTTTCTTGGCCGGGGAGATAATTAATAATATTAATAAAAGATTATACTGTCTGTTCGGCGGACGAACAGACCAAATAAGTGTAACGTTAATTCCATTACAGTCAATTCAACTTAATTTAAATATTTAGGAGTAACTATAACCCGTTATAATTACTTATATTTCCTTTTTTTGCAAGCTAAATTCACTACAGCATTGTGTGAAACTTTTAGAATTACTGTAGAGTCAATATATGTTTTTAACACGAAACAACATGCAGGAAGTAAAATGTTAAATGTCATTATTTCCTGCTAGGAAATATAGGTTGCCAATAAATGAGTCTTTCTTGCCTGTGCAGATGTTACAGATCTTACTTGTGCTGATCTGAGGCTTGTTAGGATCACAGGAACATGATAACTGGATCAGGTAATTCCAGTGCTCACTTGGATTGATGCCACACAACACTGAAATACACCCATGCAGCAGTTTCACCAAAAGTAAGATGATTAAAAAATTTAGTAGACCACATGCCAGGGTACAATCAAAGAATATATACAGTGAAGAAAATAAGTATTTGAACACCCTGCTATTTTGCAAGTTCTCCCACTTAGAAATCATGGAGGGTCTGAAATTGTCATCGTAGGTGCATGTCCACTGTGAGAGACATAATCTAAAAAAAAAAGCCAGAAATCAAAATTTATGATTTTTTTAACTATTTATTTGTATGATACAGCTGCAAATAAGTATTTGAACACCTGAGAAAGTCAATGGTAATATTTGGTACAGGAGCCTTTGTTTGCAATTACAGAGGTCAAACGTTTCCTGTAGTTTTTCACCAGGTTTGCACACACTGCAGGAGGGATTTTGGCCCACTCCTCCACACAGATCTTCTCTAGATCAGTCAGGTTTCTGGCCTGTCGCTGAGAAACACGGAGTTTGAGCTCCCTCCAAAGATTCTCTATTGGGTTTAGGTCTGGAGACTGGCTAGGCCATGCCAGAACCTTGATATGCTTCTTACAGAGCCACTCCTTGGTTATCCTGGCTGTGTGCTTCGGGTCATTGTCATGTTGGAAGACCCAGCCTCGACCCATCTTTAATGCTCTAACTGAGGGAAGGAGGTTGTTCCCCAAAATCTCTCAATACATGGCCCTGGTCATCCTCTCCTTAATACAGTGCGGTCGTCCTGTCCCATGTGCAGAAAAACACCCCTAAAGCATGATACTACCACCCCCATGCTTCACAGTAGGGATGGTGTTCTTGGGATGGTACTCATCATTCTTCTTCCTCAAAACACGTTTAGTGGAATTATGACCCAAAAGTTCTATTTTGGTCTCATCTGACCACATGACTTTCTCCCATGACTCCTCTGGATCATCCAAATGGTCATTGGCAAACTTAAGACGTGCCTGGACATGTGCTGGTTTAAGCAGGGGAACCTTCCGTGCCATGCATGATTTCAAACCATGACGTCTTAGTGTATTACCAACAGTAACCTTGGAAACGGTGGTCCCAGCTCTTTTCAGGTCATTGACCAGGTCCTCCCGTGTAGTTCTGGGCTGATTTCTTACCTTCCTTAGGATCATTGAGACCCCACGAGGTGAGATCTTGCATGGAGCCCCAGTCCGAGAGAGATTGACAGTCATGTTTAGCTTCTTCCATTTTCTAATGATTGCTCCAACAGTGGACCTTTTTTCACCAAGCTGCTTGGCAATTTCCCCCGTAGCCCTTTCCAGCCTTGTGGAGGTGTACAATTTTGTCTCTAGTGTCTTTGGACAGCTCTTTGGTCTTGGCCATGTTAGTAGTTGGATTCTTACTGATTGTATGGGGTGGACAGGTGTCTTTATGCAGCTAACGACCTCAAACAGGTGCATCTAATTTAGGATAATAAATGTAGTGGAGGTGGACATTTTAAATGCAGACTAACAGGTCTTTGAGGGTCAGAATTCTAGCTGATAGACAGGTGTTCAAATACTTATTTGCAGCTGTATCATACAAATAAATAGTTTAAAAATCATATATTGTGATTTCTGGATTTTTTTTTTTTAGATTATGTCTCTCACAGTGGACATGCACCTACGATGACAATTTCAGACCCTCCATGATTTCTAAGTGGGAGAACTTGCAAAATAGCAGAGTGTTCAAATACTTATTTTCCTCACTGTATATGAATTCCTAACATTCCTCAATTACTATTTAATCAATATTTACTTGTATGTAAATCCATACATGCTTGTTTGGTTTGGAAATTATTTTTCTTGTTCATCAAGCTTCGGGGCTTCTCCCTGGTCAACTGTTTGGGATGTGGGAAAGACAGTAAATGTGAGCTCATCAGAAGCACATTTAATTTTGACGCATGTTTTTCAGGTGTGGATTTATGTATTTTGGATGCAAGCCAGATTAGAACCAGGACATCTATTTCCGGCAACTTCTTTTTATGTTGACATTTTCTTCTATTGGATGCGGTTAATCCGTTTTGGTTCCATTACTCTGGATACTGTGGTCGTTATTACACCGCAAAGACTTGCTGTCCTAGTCATGTCTTAGTCATGTTGTGCCAAGACATGCAGTGACAATTTGTCCTCTTTTTCTCATTTTGTTTTGTGGATTGCAATATTTGATGTTCAGCAAATACTCTTGCTTTGCTAATTCAGCCTTCACATTCTGCTCTTACATATGGAATGTACATGTACAATTATTAAAGATGGGCCACTAGCCCATGCATATATAGAATTAATGCATGAAACATCTAAATATATATTGGCCAGTGTTAAGATTAATTGTTCTTATTCTGTACTGTATATTGTGAACAGGACAGTGTTACCAGTGCCCAAAACAGTGGCTTCTGCAACTTACATCTGACACGCTTGCTTTTGAGCACAATAAAAAACTTCAGCTGATCCAGAATGCAGCTGCACAAATTTTCAACCTTTCAAAAATACATTCCCTTGACTGGCTTCCTCTAACTACTTGTACTAGTTTAAAACAGCCTCAAAGCACTTATCATAGCCCAGACTGAATCACACTCCACCTTATCCTGTAGTACTCTGCTTAACAGGATGTCAAATAAATAACTCTATAACTAACTCGTAACTCTCTATCTCTCTATCTCTCTATCTCTCTATCTATCTATCTATCTATCTATCTATCTATCTATCTATCTATCTATCTATCTATTTTTTTTTTATTACTATTTTTTTGTATATACATAAGCAATCCTCAAATGGCACCTAATGTCCTACACCTTCAGAAGTATTTAAATTCCAATTCCATCCCAATTCCAAAAAAGTTGGGACAGAGTGTAAATAAAAAATTGTGCAGAATGTAAATAAAAAAAAAGAATGCAATGATTTGCAAATCTCAATACAAATTTATTTACATGTAAACATAGAAAACATAAAATGTTCAAACTGAGGAAATGTGGCAAAAAATGGAAGTTCTGAAATTGGGACAAGGCAACAAAAGTCTGGAAATTATAAGTTTTATTAAAATTAAACAGTTTCAAAACATTTCCAAACAAATCAGATTAAGTGTCAACAGGTCAGTAAAATGATTGGGAATAAATGGCGTATCTTAGAGAGGCAGAGTCTCTCGGAAGTAAAGATGGGCAGAACATAAAACTGCAAAAAATCATTAAATATCTTATAACTTACAGTACATATCTAGAGAAATCTTGTGCACAAGGGACAAGGGCGAAAAAAACAATATTGGATGCCTGTGACCTTTGGACCCACAGGTGGTGATTCTGTAATAGAAATCACTTTGCCATATGTTCACAGACAAAATGTTAAACAGTCACTTTTGCTCTCATTAAATTATTTGATCAAATTCTTATTTTACAATTATATCTGCATTTTAATATCTATATTAACTCTATACCCTTCTCAGGTGTTCTAGAAAAGAATGATTGCTGAATGGATAAATAAAATACAGATAAATCAATTACAAATCTAAAACATATCTCAGTTATAAGTGTCCTACTACATCATATTGTGTTACTATGCCTAAAAAAACCCAGTCTGCTCAAAAGATGCCCACAAAAATTAATGTAAACCCTGTATGTATGGGAAAACACTTTTACAAACAAATGTCACATCTCATCTAAATAAAAATGTAAATGATCCAATCCAATCCCATTCCCCTAATCAACCCTTTTGTAGCAAATAAATTGCTACAAATTATGTACAGGGAAAGTGATATCTAATAACATTGAGGACTTTATATCTGGAAAGTTCACTTACTTCCATCATTACTAACCCTTTATTTTGAGACTTTATCAGATTACAGAATATCAGGAGCACTGATTTTCCTTTGCAGTGTCTTCATTTCTGTAAAACAAAAAAAAGTGTAATTACTAATCAATAATTTCAACTAAGAATTGCTTATATATTTATATATGTGTTTCTTTTGTCTGCATGCAACAAACAAGGTTATTATGAAGATGTACTTTGACCGATATACTGTATATATCAGGGCCAGCAAAGCCCTGATGGCTTTAAACACTATCAGAAGCACTGACCTAAATTTACAACCTAAATTCTTATATTTTTTTCCATTAAAGTGTTTTAATTTATGGCTGCACTGCTTCCAGTACTTGTATGTTATGTATCACAGCCCTCGAACTATGAATGCCAGACTAACAAATACAAACACGATCACCACAAAAAAAAACAAAAATCTAAATATATTCAAGAAAACTTTCAAAATCCACAAACGCTATTCAGATTTGCAACGCTGCAAACAGACGAAGAAGAACAAAGTCTGGCAGGGGTGCATTGTGGGACCCTATAGTTGTATTTATATCATGTATCTTGTATTGTCAGGGACCATGAACTGGAAGCGGGAGTAGCTCTATCATGTTTATTTAAGTAAACAGAGCACAACACAGAGTCAGGGAGAGTAATGAACCGTAACGCGAGTTGAGTCAGTAATGCCCGTACAATCCTTGGAACCGGTATGATGCACAGAACAAGTAATCCATGGAACGGAGGTAATCCTAGGAGTGAAGGTAATCCACAGAACGAAGGAAATCCTCGGAACCAGCGGGAAATGCTGGCACTCTTAAACAAGGTCGGTGTCCGTAGCCATTGAGTAGGTCTGACACATTTACATTTGCGGCATTTATCAGACGCCCTTATCCAGAGCGACGTGAGACACGAGTGAGATGGGTATGAGAGCTCTCTGCCGAAAGACGCCCTTGGCAGAGATTAGGGGCCAAACGACGCCCACGGCGGAGTCCAGAAGCCTTTGGCGAAGGTCAGAGGCCGAGTGATGCCCTCGGCGGAGGTCAGGGGCCGATCGATGCCCTCAGCGGAAGTCAGGGGGGGAGCTGCCCCCAAGGCGGCATACAAAGCCTTTGGCGAAGGTCAGAGGCCGAGTGATGCCCTCAGCGGGGATCGGAGGCCGAGCGATGCCCTCAGTGGAGTCCAGAGACAGAGTGATGCCCACGGCAGAGTCCAGAGGCCGAGCAATGCCCATGGTGGGATTCAGAGACCGTGTGACGCCCATGGCAGAGTCCAGAGACCGTGCGACGCCTACGGCGGAGTCCAGAGGCTGTCTTGACGGCTTTAGAGGGATCTCTGGATTGCGCCGGCGTCCTTGGGGGGGGACTAGAAGCACAACGGGGCTTTCAGAGGGGCTTGAAGGTGTGACGTTGCATTCCGAGGCACTTAGAGATGTGACTCCGCGTTCAGAGGGACTAGGAGGCGAGACATCGCCCTTTGAGGAGTTTGGAGGCGAGACGTCACCGTCAGAGGGACTTGGAGGCGAGACGTCGCCCTTTGAGGAGTTTGGAGGCGAGAGGTCACCGTCAGAGGCACTTTAAGGCGTGACGTCGCCTTGTGGGGAACATGGAGGTGTGACATCGCCTTGTGGGGAACTTGGAGGTAAGACGTCGCCTTGTCGGGAACTTGGAGGCGAGACGTCGCCTTGTGGGGCACTTGGAGGCGAGACGGGCCATCCGGAGGGGTTTGGCGACAACGTCCTGTTCGTGTCATGCTCCGGCGGTGGTACGACATCCCCTTCGCGGCCAGACGGCGGTACGACGTCCCCTTCGCAGCCAGGCGGCGATACGACATCCCCTTCGCGGCCAGGCGGCGGAGCAGCACCCTCAGCAGAACACTGGAGCTAAGCGGCACTCTGTAACAGAGCGGTAGAGCTGTAGGTGCAGACGTAAAGAGATCTGCCATTGTCATCCCGAACATCCCCAGGAGTTGTCTAATTAAATCGGTGTATGAGCCGAAATCGCCTCCTTTCACGCTCCAGAACTTGCTGGCTCTAGAGAGCATCTCCACACAGGAGGGAAATGCAAAAGGCGATCTTGGGGAATTGGGATGACTGCACATCCACGTACCTGCCGACGCTCCGTAGGAATCCCCTACACTTGGTCACCTCACCGTAGTAGGGAGCCGGGATTTCCCCTGGGCTCTCGGAGGGGCGTGGCACAACCACGCGTGCACCCGAAGCGGAGTTAAAACCTGAAGCGGAGTTTGGCTACCGAACCATCGTGGAAGGGCGATTGCTCTTTTGGTACTGGTCGGACCTTCTGTCAGGGTGCGGACCATGAACCGGAAGCGGGAGTAGCTCTATAATGTTTATTTAAGTAAACAGAGCAAAACACAGAGTCAGATGAGAGTCACGAACCATAACGCGGGTTGAGTCAGGAATGCCCATACAATCCTCGGAAAAAACAAATAATATAAACCCCGTAAATCGCCTAGTCTGTTGCATGTAAACAAAGAAAATAAGAATAATGATAAAAAGAAATTTGCCATTTTCAAAATTTTTACAGGCACTATAAATTTTTGGTCACAGAAATAGTGTTTATGCTTACCTGGAGTATATGCTGTCAGAACACAAGAATGACACAGTTAGGATTAGAACGCATTGCCAATGCTATTACAAAGTTTTACATTTATTTTTAAACATACTCTTACCACTAGATTTTATTGTATTATTAGTGTTATATTGTAGTAGTATTGTGTTAATTGTTTTGTTTATTATACTTTCTTTCTACACAGAAAGGAAATTAACTCACTAGTGTAGCAGATGAAAGGGAAACTGTTAAAACAGTTTTCATCTGTCCATTGGCCAGACTGTTCCACAGCTGTGCAATGTTGATTTCCACGTTGTCCATGTGAATTTACACCATTATCAGGTTCTTCTGTTGGTTCTGAACTGGCTGGTCTCCAATATGTAAAGGTTGAGTTGCTCTGATCTGACCATAATTGGTTCCTATACAGACCAATCCATACCTCAACGTCTTTTATGACTGTCAGTATTTGTTGAAGTTCAGTCTCATTCCTCACACTGGCCAGGTCTGTGTAATTCACTCTACAAAAACTACGAGCTTTTTCCCATGTCACTGGATCATTAATGCCCACATATGTGTCGGTCATACCTTAGGTTGAGAGTATTACAAAAGTCACATGGGTTATAGTTAGCACTATAATTATTATTCATATGTCCATATGAGCTACAGTAACAGGATAAAACAACTCAGCATAAGTATTTCCACTCTGTCACAACTTACCATTAAAGCAAACAAATGTCTTTCTGTCAGTACAAGGCCTGTCAAACCATTCCCCTCTGTTATTCATAGAAACACACAGCTCTTTCTCTTTGAAGTTATCAGGTTCATGGAACCACCATCTAAAGTCTTTCTCTCCCTCCTGGTAGAAAGAATCATCATCCAGAGACCATTTCCAGCTGTTTAGGTCTTCATACAGTCCAATCCAGGCTAAACCAGAGTAGCTGCCATTTACTGTGTAAAGAAGCACTGTCATTTCCTTCATGTCGTTAATGGAAGCCAGATCAGAATAATACTGACGACAGTGTATCTGTGCTTCAGTCCAGGTCTTTTTCTCATTAATGAAGTGATACTGATGAGGAGATGTTAAAGACTTTGCTAAAGAAGAAGAACAACAAAGGGGTACTTAAATTTTCAAAGGTCCAAAATGGTAGTTTGAATTTACTATGTATACTGTAAGTAATACTTCAGAATATGAACTAATGACACTATTGTCATGATCAACAAAAAAAAACATTTGAAAGTTTAATATAAATCTACTCACTGCTGTAACAGAGGAATGGAAGCGCTTCTCCACAGTTTTCATCAGTCCATTTCCCATAGTGATATCCATCATTAAATGACACAGTAGTACAGGATATGTTTTGTCCATAATTATCTGGTTCTCCAGGTTTCCAGTTGCAGAATGAAGAGTTGCTTTTATCTGACCAAGACCTGTTTTTGAACAGGCCAATCCAAAATCCTTCATTATAGAAATAAACAGATATTAATGATCTGATCTTCTGGTTCTCAATCTCGTTCCTCACACTGGTCAGGTCTGTGTAATGCTCTCTGCAGTATCTCTGAGCTTCAGTCCAGGTCATGTACTGATAAACTGGGACATATTTTTCAGTGGCATTTACTCTGCCTGAAAAAGACAATAATATATTATATTTTATTAGAAAAAAAAAAAATAATAGAGAATTTATCATTTGCTTTTTTTTGTTGTTATTTGTCTTTATTTAAAGCAATTAATTTTTTTTAGCATAATTAAAGCCCGTTACTCACCATCAAAGCAAATAAATAGCAGTGTCAAAGAACAAGATGTCGTCCACCATACTCCATCAATGCTCGAAAAATATACACACAAATTGTTCCCATTCCAGTTCCAGCTTGGTTTATTTATGTACCAACGTCTAAAGCTTCTCTCTCCCTGCTTGTAGAAAGAGTCATCATCCAGAGACCATTTCCAGCTGTTCAGATCATCATACAGTCCAATCCAGGCTAAACCCAAGTAGATTCCATTTACTGTGTTAATAAGACTGTTCATTTCCTCCATGTTATCAATGGTAGCCAGGTCCGTGTATTTGTCTCGGCAGTACCTCTGTGCATCTGTCCAGGTCTTATTCTCATTAACGAAGTGATACTGAAGGAGGGTACATGACGATCCTGTGCAGGATTCTTTAAAAGACAAAACCCCTTGATATAATTTTCTGCAGATATACAACTCTTGAATGGCAAATAGTGATGATAAATATCAAAAAAGCTATCAAAGGTAGAGAGATTCTAAGATATAGAAAATATATTTCCTGGTTTTGTCTTTATTCCTGTAGTTATTGAGATGCTCATATTCTCAAACACATTCTTAATAATAGTATCAAATATTTTTTTGTGAAAATTTGTCAAAACAAATGCAAATTTGTAGTGAATTTGCCTAAATTTAGCTCTTATGAAAGGAAATCTTGGTGTAAACAGTTTTTCAGTGAAACTTCACATATAAATGTCTGATGGTCATGTGTTTACTGTACATACTGGATAAATCATGTATAATAATATATAAATGTGCTATTTACATTGTAACAATCATTAAGGCATCATGATTTGCAAAAAGAACTATAGGTAAAGGCAGATGATGAACTTACTTTCATAGCAGATGAAAGGGAATGTCGCTAAGCAGTTCTCATCTGTCCAGTGGCCTGAATCTCTGAATGATACAGCAGTGCAGTGCTGATTACCAGATTCCCACTTAGCATATAAACCATTGTCTGGCTGTTCAGGGGTGGCCAGTCTCCAGTTTTCATATGTGGATTCCTGTTTGTCTGACCAAAGTCTGGTTCTGTACAGACCAATCCATGCAGCAGAGCCCCCAGTAAGGTTGAGGATTTCTTGATTATCTGTTTGGTTCCTCACACTGGCCAGATCTGTGTAATGCTTTCTGCAGTAATGTTGTGCTTCTGTCCATGTCATGTGCTGGTTTATCCATGTGTACACTTCTGTTCCATTCTTTCCTGAAAGGTTAAATGTGCTCAATAAAACATGAAGCAAATATTGTTCAGTTTATCCTCATAAATTGTTTATACAATATTTCTCAGCATCATAGAAAACAAAAATTATAAAAGAAATTACATTCATCAAAACATGGCCCATCAGATATTGTTACAGTGGTCCCTCGCTACGTTCCAGAAATCTGTGAATTTTGGACGCAGCCCTGCAGCCTTTATGGTACCTTAGTGAATTAATCTATACCAGGGGTCACCAACCTTTTTAATACTGAGAGCTACTTCTTGGGTACCGATTAATGTGAAGGGCTACCAGATTGATACACACAGTTTTCAGTTTGATCTGAAATAACACATTTTCTCAATTTATCTTTAATTATATGTATGTTATTATTAATAATTAATGATATTCATCTATGTGAAGACACTGATCATGTTAATGATTTCCCATAATAATTATCAACAATGATTTAACAAAGTAGTAAACAGCTATTTTTAGAAAAGGCCCGTGGGCTACTCATGTGGTCCTTGCGGGCTACCTGGTGCCCGCGGGCACCACGTTGGTGACCCGTGATCTAGACATTATGTAACTTTATAAACATAATAGTGTACAGTATTTGACCAAATACATAGTTTAAAATGTTATTCCTAACGTTCCTGAACATTTAGTCCCGCTGCCGATTCCCGCGAATTTCATAATAATCCGCAACTTGCTGTTAGTTAGGTTCCAAATGAGAACCGCAAATATTCCGCGCTGTGAGTTTTCCGAACCGCGAATTATCAGGGATTTATAGACACATAAATCCACATATATGTGTTGTTTTTATTCTGGGTTTGTAAAATTGAGTCAATTGTCAACATGGTTAATATTTTGGGTCATTTCAGCTATGAAAGCATATTAGAATCACTGCTGAATTATGCCATTCTTACCATTATAGCAAATAAATGTCTTTCTGTCAGTACAAATCTGATCAAACCATTCCCCTTCGGAGTTTATGGAAACGCACATCTCATTTCCATTGTGGTTATTAGGTTCATAGAACCACCCTCTGTAATCTCTTTCTCCTTCATGGTAGAAATCATCCTCATCCAAAGACCAACTCCAGCTGTCCAGTTCACCATACAGTCCAATCCAGGCTAAACCTGAATATCTTCCATTTACTGCATTAAGAAGTGTATGTATTTCCTCCATGTTATCAATGGTAGCCAGATCTATGTAATTCTCTCTGCAGTATCTTTGTGCATCAGCCCAAGTCTTATTCTCATTGATAAAGTGATACTGACGAGAGAGTAATGATGACATTTCTAAAGTAGGAAAACAAAAAAAACCTTTGTTATTATGCTCATAATTTTGGAAAAATACATTATAGGTGGTTTGCAACAATTAATTAAGCAAGTAATACTACTTAAATGATCACATGAGATAGACACTTTGTTTAGACAAGAATGAATTCAGCCTTTAAATCAGTAAAAATGTTTCTACTCTAGGAATAGTAATTTACTCTGAGAAGTGGAAGCTCATTGTTTATGCTGATGATATTATTATGTTGGACATTTTATCAGAAGGTCATGAGTTTAAATCCCAGCATCACCTCACTACCATTCCTGGGCACTTAAAGAAAGCCTTCAACCCTTACCTGCTTATTTGTATAAATGAGATAAATGTAAGCTACTCTGGATAAGAGTGTGTGCAAAATGTCATTAAGGTACTTACTACTGTAACAAAAGAATGGAAAACCCTGACTGCATTTTTCATCGCTCCATTTCCCATCATCATCAAATGAAACAGCAGTACAGGATTCATTTAGCGCATAATTATCTGGTTCTTCATGTTTCCAGTTGCTGAAAGAAGAACTGCTTTTATCTGACCAAGACCTGTTTTTGTACAGGCCGATCCAAAAATTATAAATATAATAATCATTAAAATATAATAATGATCTGATTTTCTGGTTCTCTGTCTCATTCCTCACACTGGCCAGGTCTGTGTAATGCTCTCTGCAGTATCTCTGAGCTTCAGTCCAGTTCATGAACTGAATAACTGGGACATACATTTCATTAGCATTCTCTCTGCCTACAGGAGACAAACCGAAAATAGAAAAACTTTACTTTTACAGGAATGTATACAAAATTTCAAGCTGTTTGAAGCTGTTTTCATTAAGCATCACAAAACCAAAAAGTGCTGTACTCACCATCAAAGCAAATGAACGGATGTGTTTTGGAACACGAGGACTCTACCCATACTGCATCATTATCTGATAAGTATACACACAAACGGTTTTCATACCAGTATCTCGGTTTTTGTATATACCAGTTTCTAAAGCTTCTCTCTCCCTCATTGTAGAAAGAATCATCATTCAGAGACCATTTCCAGCTGTTCAGATCATCGTACAGTCCAATCCAAGTTTGTTTGCTGTCTGAGGTGCCTATTAAGTTAGTAACGACTAGTTCCTCTTCAGCATTGTGAATTGTGGCTAAATCAACATAATTCTCTCTGCAGTATCTCTGTGCTGCAGCCCAGGTCTTAGTCTCGTTAATGAAGTGAAACTGACGAGGGAGACAGACTCCAAGATTAAAAAACCCTATAAGACACAATAACAGTTTTAAATTATAAATATAACTTATTTATAGATTTTTTTTTTTTTTTTATCACAATTAACTGCTTCTAATGTGCAGTCAAACACTGAGTATGTGGGATAAACTAATAAATATTGAATTTGATGGCCACAACACATCTCCAAAAAGTTGGGACAGGACAACACTAGTCTGAAAAACGAAGTTACTAAAAAAACAGCTAGTGGAACATTTTACTGTACAACTAATTAGGTTATAATCGGCAACAGGTCAGTCACATGGATCTTAGAGCTGCAGAGTGGAACAATGTCAGAATAATGTTCCTCAACGTCTCATCATATACAGTACAGAATATTATGAAAAGATTCCAAGAATTTAGATAAATCTTGCTTGCTTCAATGACAAGGCCTCCAGACCTAAGTGTTGTCTTACACCTCAATCATTTGCGGATTGTGAAAAAGGGGTGTTGGAGCAAAGAAAGAGATAGAGAGAGAACTGCCTGGGGCACAAGCCTATGTGTGTATATGTGTGTGCAATAAAATGCTGAAAAGGAATCTTAAAGAAGCAAAACTTCTTTTTGACCATGACCCAATTTTTTGAGGCATGTTGAGGCCAATATTTTCATGATCACATTGTATTTGATATGTTTTCTTTGTTTTATTGTGAATAAAATATCAGATTATGAAATTTGCACATTATTGCATTCTGTTTTTATTTACATTTTATACAACATCCCAACTTTTTTGGAATTGGGGTTGTACAATTTTTATTTTATTCAATTCCATGCAGGTAAAATCTGTATTAAATACATTTATTATATCTTTTTTATATGTATAATTGTGTGAGTAAGAATAACATTTTAATTTCATATCGGCTGGCACTATTTATTCGGTGTAATACTTGTGGTCAACCATCATGTTCTGTTGAAAGTGTTATGTATGGATATATATATACTGTATATATAATGTTTTTTGTTTTTTTTTCCCTCAAGATTTGTCAACAATTTAATAGTAAAATTCCTAACACCTACTTTAATCAGTCACAAAGCTTTTAGATTCACAATCGTAGACAAAGCAATATAATGAGTTACCCAACTTTGTGTACTTTTACATTGGTGCTTATAGTTATAGCACGGATGTCTGCGAGCTGTTTACTTTTGCTAGATGATTACATTATATTATTTATAAAAGGTGAGGCACACCTGTACATTTTTTTTTTATCTCATTTCTGTAGCTAGGTAAATGTGCCATTTGTTTGATAGTAAAACAAAATTGGGTTTTGTATACAATATATAACTAATTGTGCATGGATTCATCTTGCAGAAATTGACAAAGCCATCAACACAATGCCTACACTATAACATAATAATGGTTAAATATTTTACCCAATGGTAAGATACATTAGTTTAAAAAGAAACATATAAATGGGCAAATAAAGTGTAAAGTAAGTAAGTAAAGTAAATATGTTAAGTAAATAAGACTAATTCATTTATCCGTAGTATCCGTAATCATATAGTAGTAGTGGTAGCTCAGTATTTAAAGTGTTGAACTTTTAATTGGAAGATTGTGAGTTCAAATCCAGGCATCATAAAGCTGTCACTGCTCTGTCCTTAACCCTCAACTGCTCAATTTGTAAGAATAAGATCATTTTAAGTTGTTCTGGATAAGGGCAGCTGTCAAATGCCGTAAATGTAAAATGTAAATGTAGTAGTAGCACTAATAATAGTATATAAAATATTTTATAAACAGTTTAATATATATAACTATACACTTTCTTATATACTGTATAAACCAACACAAAAGAAATAACTTACCCATGAGCAGCAAAAGTTGAAACATGGCTCCTGGATGAATATAAAAAACTATTTAATTTGAAATATACTTCTGTATATACTTCATACTTGGTCCTGCATTTGAATACTTAACCTAATGTATCTGCTCTCTCGTCTCCTTCTTAAGGGTTTCTGCTCATTAATTCTGTTTAATCTTAACCAAACAATAATTATGAACACTTGGATTGAAGATGGGATGGGCTTAATAAGGGATGGGCTTAATAAGATCCAGCATGACTGGTTATTTACAACCGCCCTGAAGGGCGTTAATTAATATAAACCTGTTTATCATGAATTAGAGAAGAAATCCTTTTTAAATATAAAGATTAATTAAGATTACCAAGCTTTTCTGGAACTAAATGTTTTGTCCAGAGTCAGAAACCTGTATTTCAGTAGTGCAAACAGTAGTAGCATTGTGCAAATCAAATTCTTAAACATATGCATGTGCAAAAAACACTTGAGACCTTGTAATCAAGGCTAAGATTAGAAAAAAGGCATAAAAACAAGGACAAAAACATTGCAACAGATAATCAGCCATCATAACTAAATGGAGAACCGGCAGAGAGGAAGCAATGAATAAGCAACAATTCCATTAAATTGATTCAGTATCATTAGATCATGTGTGGCGCCTTTAAAAAGTTTAGAAATACCTGGTCAAATCAGTTTTGAGAGACCCATGCATGGTTCTTTTTATTTAAATGCCAAAAACTAGGTCATTTATCAATATGAAGATTTACTTTGACAAAACAAATATACAAATGTACAGATGTGCCACTTTATAGCTTAGCATGAATAACAGCTTGAAACACTCTTGGCATCCAAACAATTCATTTCTCCAAACCTTCAGCTGTAATACTAAGTGTTCTTTGCTATTTGGATATTTCTTCCTGACCAAAATTTCATCTTAGAGCAATTCAATAGTATTTAGTTGTGGTGACTGGACAGGCTATTCCATTGCTCTCCTGAGCCTCACTCCTTTCCCTGTCTTACTTGGGAAACATGCAAACATCATTAAAGATGATTAAGACTGTCCCCATTTTACATATGAACAACTAGAGAGACTGGTTATAGAATAAAGTGCACAATCCATGTGCACTGTCCCCTATAATTGCAATGTTACTCTTAACTTTCTGCTTTTGCGCCTCCTTTTTCCTTTCGCATTACCTGTATATAGGAGAGGTAGGTTCCTAATGAGCTATGATTAATCCTATTACAGCTTTGTCTTGGAAATCATCTTTAGGCATAAATCCTTGATATAAATCATATACATTTTATTTCTTATCTTTCACAAAGGTACATTTTTCTGTCCTTGAATTCATGCATGTAAAGGTGCTTTTTTTGTGTCTTACCGGTTATGTTGTTCTATTTATAATATTATCGAATGTTTTTTTTCTTCTTTCCTTTTCCTTTTCCGCATTACCTGTATGTGGGAGAGGAGAGAGATGGGGGTAGATTAAAAGAAGAGTCGTGCCGCTAGCAATTGTCTGCCTATTCATTACCAGAACCCGAAAAGCAAGTACATTGTGCTGTTTTACACTTTTACCTGTGCAAGCTGCTGATGAAACCATAAGATAAATCACAAATTTATATTAAAAGCTGTCATACATCAGGACACTTTTTCATCATGTGTAACAACCAAAATGATGAGCATGCTAAATTGGCTCTAGATAGTACATTCTTGAGAGCTTCTCAAGATTTTTATGTTATCCTTTATTACAAGCCTGTGGTAGCCAATTCAACACATTTTACTAAAATATACTATTTTATTACATATTATGCAGCCTTTTCTTCTTTCGGCTTCACCCATTAGGGGGCGCCACCGCGGATCATCTGTCTCCATACCCCCCTGTCCTCTACATCTGCCACTTTCAACCCAACTACCTGCATGTCTTCCTTCACCACATCCTAGGCCTTAATCTTACCCTCCTTTCTAGTGGCTCCATCCTCAGCATTCTCCTACCGATATACCCCATGTCCCTCCTCTGCACATGTCCAAACCATCTAAATCACACCTCCCTTACCTTGTCTATAAAACATCCTACATGCGCTGTCTCTCTAATAAACTTGATTCTAATCCTGTCCATCCTCGTTACTTCCAACGAAAACCTCAACATCTTCAGCTGTGGAGCTGGAGGCAGCAGAGCTGAGTGCTCATCAACTAAAACTCAACCCCAGCAAAACAGAACTGCTGGTCATCCCAGGTGATTCATCTCCAGGTCAAGATCTCCGAATAACTCTTCATGACTCTCTGCTCTTCCCTTCAGCCACTGCTCGTAACCTTGGGGTAACTCTGGACAATGAACTGTCCTTCTTCTCACATGTCACTAATGTGGCTCGTTCCTGTCGATTTCTTCTCTACAACATCCAAAGGATTTGACCATTTCTGTCCACACAGGCTGCCCAGGTGCTTGTTCAGTCTCTTGTCATTTCAAGACTGGACTACTGCAACTCTCTGCTGGCAGGTCTTCCTCTGAACGCTATTTGTCCACTGCAAATGATCCCAAAACGCAGCTGTACGCCTTGTGTTCAATCTGCCCAAGTTCTCCCACACCACCCCACTGCTGCGCTCCCTTCACTGGCTTCCAGTAGCTGCACGTATCAGATTCAAAACATTGATGATTTCCTACAAGGCCAAAAATGGACCAGCACCATCTTACCTCAGAGATCTCATTACACCTCGCACTGCACCACGCTGTCTGAGATCCTCCAGCACTGCTCGACTGGTACCACCTTCTCTCAGAATGAGAGATAAGTACACTTCAAGGCTCTTCTTCAAGCAACGATTGAAGACCTACCTCCTCCTGAAACACTTAAATTAGCACTTTCCGAGTTTGCCTTGTGGAATTCAAGAGTTATATTCATATTAAGTTTGTAATCTTGTGTACCAGTGTAGATTTATTTATTGCTAGAGGGTCAAAGCACTTTTGTTCCTCGCTCTGGATAAGGGCGTCTGCCGCAAATGTAAAAGTAAAACTCCTCTCCAGGCAGCCTGTCGTACGCTTTCTCTAAATCCACAAACACACAATGCAACTTAAATAACTCAATTACTATAAATATATATTATATATATTTTTTTATTTATATCTAATACACATATGTATATAATGGGTAAAAGCATAGGTATATAATACACAGGTACATAATCTGGAGTTTGCAAATGTTCCGAAACTTTCAACACAAAGTTCACAACATATTTTCTGTATGTAAATATGTGCCAGAGACATGACAAACAGGTTTTTGTACATTTGCAATTTACGGATTACGCAACAAATGCAAATTTTCAGAAACCTGTTTGACATTAATCTAAGGAGGTAACACTGGAAGTAGCAGAGCTAAAGATGTTGAGATTTTCACTAGAATTGACGACGATGGACAGGATTGGAAGGAGACTGTATAATATGCAACACAAACATATGCGCTGTGTAATATATAACACATATGCTTTGTGAACACATTGTTTTCAAAACAGATTTTCTGTGAACACAAATATTTACAGAACATGTGTTGTAAACATGAAATGTGCTAACAGTGCCAACATTTTTTTCATGCCTTTACTTTGGGTTAGCAGCCATGATAAGCTTTTGAGAAAGGCTTTTTGTTTTAGAGTTGAGACCTGAAACTTGAAGGGACCACACCTAATGTTTTCAAGTGAAGCTTTTTTAAAAGAATTCCTCTACTGCAACTGATCATCTGACAAGACTACCTCTGGGCACAATTTAGGCTCATTCAGAAAGCAGCTGCACAAGTTATTTTCAACCCCATTGTTACATTTCCACCATTGATATCCTCTGCAGACATTTTTTAAAAGACAAAATTTTTAAACACTGATTCTTGCCTACAAAGCAAAAAGTGTCTGAGCACCCACCTGTCTCAAAGCACTTATAATGCCTCTTAGTGCATCAACAATCCCCCTAATGTACTTACCTGCAACACCAGAATTACTTAGATTTGCACTTGGGGGAAAAAAACAACTGTTTTTGGATTTTCTAACTCTATTACCTTTTCAACAGATATATTGGGCTGATGTTTTTTCAGTCCATGACTATCAGGTCAGGACATATTTAGAGCTAGAGACTTTAAAACCTTAGTGAAAGGGCACATGCTTAATTACATAAATGTACAAATTAAAAGAAATGTAGGTATTTCACAGTTTATTATATTGCATGAACAGAATCATGGCCTTCGGATTTATTTTGTCTGCTTAATAATGCACTAAGGTGATGGAATAAACTTGCGCTAGATGTCCAAAAAGCTGACTTCCTATCTGCAAATTAAGTTGTATATTTATACCTGATTGTGTCCTTTGTTCGGGGCAAAGTAACGTTTTAATGAATTTGCTGAGACGTGTGCTTACATACTCTCTGGTCTCTGCTCTAAAACACCTTTACCTGCAATTGCATTGGTCTCAGTCTTTATTACACGACACTCTGCTGCCCTCTGCTGGGGGGGACTGCAAAAAAAAAATCTTCATGTTCCAAGGTTCTGCAACGCTGCTGATTTTTTTATCTGATTTTTAGACGGTGTTTGTAATTTAATTTTCTGAAATTGCAGTAGTCCTGACTGAAGTTCAACTGATGGGTTGATATTCATGTGCACCTTCTAGTAAATTTATCACTTGTATAGTGCTCTACACAAAGTAAACCTAAATCTATAGCATCATATACTATAAAGAGCTGGGCCTAGTGATGTTTCATGACATAAAGAAATATCCTTAAACGTACAGAGAAATCAGCTTTAAAATAATACTTTAAAGCAGGGGTCACCAACCTTTTTGACACTGAGAGCTACTTCTTGGGTACCGACTAATGTGAAGAGCTACCAGTTTGATACACACTTCTGAAATAACAAATTTGCTCAATTTACCTTTAATTATGTTATTATTAATAAATAATGATATTTATCTATTTCAGGGGTGTCAAACTCAATTTGACAGGGGGCCAAAACTCAAAGCACTCTTTAGGTCGCAAGCCAAACAGGATAAACATTTATTAAACACACTAAAACAATGTTTTTTTTTTTAAACACAAATATGAATAATAACAGACAGGAATATTAATCCAGAAAAAATAGATTTAAATAAATAGCTCTTCATAAAAAGTTAGAAATATGAACATGCTGCAAAAAAAAACCGCTGAACAAATAAATAAAAATTGTGCTTTTAAGTAAACGTTAAAATAACAACAAATTAAAACAATCAGATTTCTTTGCTCTTATGCCATTTTATAAAAAAAGAATAATCTTAAACTTTAAATAACTTAAAATATTTTGCTCTTCATAAAAGTATCTCCAGTCAAACACCAGACGTCTCACAGCTTTATCATGCAGCTCTTCAGAAACTCTCCCTCTGTAAATAACTGGCTGATGTGCCTCTGATTTCTCCTCTGTTTTCACACCAGCTTCACTTTGTGATTTTGCTCTGGTGAAAAACATCTGCTGAAATGTCAGATTCTTCTTTAACTCTTCAACTTTCTGTATCTTCTGCTCTGCATTCAGGTTTTTCAGCTTCTCCTGATGTTTTGTCTCGTAGTGGCGTCTTAGATTCAATTCCACATTTACTCCACCTATAAAACACGCGGTTTAACAGGTGTTGTGCCTAATTTAGACCACCGGTCTGAAATCAACCCCCCTTCGCGTGCACGCGGACAGTACCGTCGTATTTCCTGTAGATGGCACTAAAAACACGGAAGGTTGGGTCAAATGTTTTCCTGATCCTAACGCCAAAAGATCAATTTGAAGAAAACGCATACAGCTTCGTGTAAATGGCAGAATAAACTCAGGAATGTAATAATTTGCTTTTAAAACCACCTGCGTGATTTCTAAACCGCGTATTTATTTTGCGTTAATACCTAGACTCACTAAAATCGCCGGGCCTTGAGTTTGACACATATACTTTAAAGTATGGTAACACTGAATGAATACAAATGTAATACAGGTACAAAACGCCTAGGTGGCGGCAAATCACTATTACAAATGGGGGAAAAAATCTACAAAAGAAAGTGGGGAAGTTGGGTTTTTGAGTTGACTTAAGTGGCACAGTAAAAACACAATTTCCCATTAAAAATAAAAATTGTCATGAGCTGAACTTACCTTCCTGATACACCTTTGTGGCCTACTATTGTTTTTTTAAACTCCCTCTTATCGATTCATCCTCTAATGCTTCTTTTTCGACACGTGTCACTGTTTTTCTGAGTTTCTTAGTCACTGAACAATCTGTGGTTGTCACAGAACAATCTGTTCAGTATGGATCCAATAAAACATGCTCAAAACAAATAAAACAAAAACAGATGAAATGAAATCTCTGTCCCACCACACAGCTTGTTAAGTCTGCATCTTCTCCCTCAGCGCCACCTACTCCAGCCTACGTGCCACATGAAACTTGTTTTCATGACACTGAACCATACTCTGAAGACATGTGGGGAAGGGTAAGTCATTTTTACTCCAGTTTTTCCTAGAATTCCACAACTGGCTACTGTCCTATGACACTGAGGAGGTCAAGGTTTTTCTTTCTTTTCACCTCCATGTCCAGGCACCCCTTTGTCATAACCAGCTCTCCATTCCCTTGCTAGCCAGTGAACTCAACTGAACTGAACTACTTCTTTTAGACACTAAGCTAGCAACTAAGGCTGGGTTCCTCAATGAACCACTCAATGAATCCTGCCACTTTTGGTGACCTGGATGGGAACTTCCTGGCCTATGACATTAATGTAAACCTCACACTGTCATTTCATATGCATTACATTAACACAATCAACAGTGGAGTTTAAGTACCTGTGGTCAACAGAACAAAATAATGGAGAGTGTGTTAGAGAAGTGAAGAAAAGAATGCAGGCAGGGTGGAGTGGGTGGAGAAGAGTATCTGCAAGAGTGAAAGAGAAAGTTTATAGGACGATGGTGTGACCTGCAATTAACGACGTTATCAACAACATGTCTGTTGAATCCCATTTTCACATGTCAGACTAGTATGGAGACAGATGATCCACTGTGGCCACCCCTAATGGGAGCAGCTGAAAGAAGAAGAAGAAGTAGACATTTTTATAAGCAATCAAAATCAGCATATTTTATTTGTTACTGCCTAAATCTTTTGACAAGATTTGCTAATAAGTAATGTTCAATCAATACAAGTTCAGTTTGGTCAAGATCTAGGTACAAAAAAGTGCATCTTGCAAAATTACAGTTTTGACTTTGTTTGTATCCTTCTGACATGAATCATTACACAAATGCACCAGACTTACCATTAGAGCAACTAAAAGATTTTGTACTGTCAAGCCAGACATATTGGAAAATGATTTATTATAATTAACTTTAATAACCCATTGTTTGTTTTTTTAAAATGTAGTACAACTGGTTATCCTTATTCTTACATGCAAAACTGTTTTATTTCCTGCAGATAAATGCAGAGCCTTTTTTTTTTGACACACAATTTAGTGAGACCCTCTTTATTTGCTTGGAGTAATGCACACATTTTAAATTTAACAAAGTTGTAGTATTAGACACATCAACATAGCAATTAAAAATTGGGGTCACATGTATCAGTACCACACTGCAATGAATATAGAACAGGCAGAGAGACAGGATAAATCTGTGATATTCTACCAGCTTCTTACAGACATTTTTTTTGTAAAATTGTAAAAGCCTTCAGTAGTCATGACCTAAGCTTTTATTTTCTAAAATTCCAAAAGTTCATGTTTGCACTGCTGCACTTTAGTCTTATTTAATTTAGTTTATTTTACAGAATATAAAACAAGCAGAAGCAGTTTATATTTTTTTTTTTTTTTTTTTTTTTTACAAACACAAGAACATGTCAGGCTGCAAATACTAATTATCTTAAACTTCTGAGAATCAGTAACACTACCAATCACAAAACTTCAAACACATCCAGGTTTTTAATTGAAATTTAACCATATGGAATATGGGTAAATGGATATGGATATGAATATGAATAACCTGGAATAATACAAAAATAAGTGGTAAACTAACTGTTTTTCAGGGAAAAAGTAATGGGTTTACAACTTACAACTCTTTCGAAGCAAAGTAAATGAAGCCTTGAAAGTTGATGCTAACAATTCCTACAGTTGTGCCTTTGCTGATTACTTAAACCCTCTGTCAGGACAAAAGCAGTGTTGTAATAGACATTGTTACTACACCCTCTTAAGCACTATTCGGATAGTATTGTACCGCAATGACTATTGAAAAAATTATTATAATGGTGAGAAAAAGACAATGCACAAAGAAAGTTAAAGCAAAGCACACAAAGTGTCACACAAACTTTCTGAACAATATTTAATTTCCGTTAAAGAAAGGATGGCATAGTGTGTTTGTCTACTTTGCAAAATGTACAAAAATGTAAAATGAAATCTTGTTAAACAAAATAATTCCATGATTTCCTTTTATTATGTCCACTTGTTTATTTGTTCTATTTGTTCTATATTTGTTCTGTTCTATTTGTCCTGAGTCAGTGTAGAAGACTGGTGACAATAACTACAGTCCAAATCCATCCTCAAAGCTCTCGTTCTTACTCTGGAATTTCATGGAACCACCCAAGACAGTAAAAAAAAACCGTCCCCAGCTGCACAGAGTGGCCTCCAATTAAAGAGGACACTGTCCAGAGCCAGGCCTGGATAAAATGGGAAGATCCACAGAAGAAAGAGGGGCAGGAGTCACAGTGGTCACTGGAAACACAGGAGCATGTTTAACTCGACCGGAAATCTAACAAAATGAAGAGCAAAAATCAGTTCAGAACTCAAGAAGGAAAAAAAACTAAACTTTATTGGGAAATCAGGAAAAATATTTAGTCTCACAGGAATTGGGGGGAAAAAAAGCACAATGAAACTCACAAAGAAAGTCTTTCTTAGGAAATCTGAAAAAACAACAAGTCAGGAAAACTGACCACACAAAATCAACAAACAAGCAACAAACGAGATCTTTAATGCATACAGGCTAATTTTTAAGGATCCGGGGGAAATTCTTTCTTTTGTTTCATCCACATAATCACAAGATGTGGAGAGGGTTGTTTTAGGGAAAAGTAAATTGATCTCAGGACTGACAAATTGTAAATGTGCCTCCGCCAATCATTACTATAAATGATAAATATATAAAAAGCTCCCTATTTATTCTATATAGGGAGAAGTGTACAGAATTCTATACATAAAACACTGAAACATCATTGGGGATCTAAACCACTTAAAAAGAAGAGTCATAAACTGGTGGTGAACTGAATCAGTTTTTAAATTTTGAGTAGACAATCAACCTATGTGAAAAAGTTTAAGAGGTGAAAAGAAACCAACTTAGACACAGAGAACATGCAAAAATCTGCACAGAAAGTATGTTGAGATCAGTCTCAAAGTGGGCACTTTCCGAGGCAGCAAATGCACTCAATTTAAAAAGAAAAAATAATCAACTATTGTTTAATTAGTTGTTTAATTTAGAATTTAAAGGTTAAATGCTACAAAAACAGCCTTCTTCCACCTCAGAAATTAAGCTAAGCTAATTCCTCCCTTTTGCTTCTCTTTCTCTACCCATCCCTAAGTATCCCAAGGTTGCACCAGCTCCAGTCTTGTCCCACCTCATGAAGATTTTGGACCTTTAAAGAAGTAGATGCTGAGCCCACAAACATCCTGAACCATGTAGAGACGTACCAGCACCATTTGGATCACACTTCATGTGGAGTTTTTACACTGGACATTTTTTTTTTATTTAATGGCTCTGGCATGGAGAAGCTGGTGTTAATGATCTCAGATGCTATTTTATGAGTTTCCCAGTTGCTCCTGGTTGCACAACGTCAACTGTATAAGTTGTACTGAGTGTATAAGACTGTATAAGACTGTAGACAGGATATTACTCATAATCACACACTCTGGTGCTCATAGTAGTTCTCACTTTCAGGTGTTTTGCATTGTTTTTTGACTTATAATCACACTCTAGAGATCCCCTATTGATACTGGTTCCTCTTAAGGTTCCTTCCCCATACCATCTAAGAAAGTTTTTTCTTGCTGCCAAGAAGAAATTTGCCCCAGGCTGCTCATCAGGGATAAATACACATTACAGCACAGTGAAATTTGTTCTTCGCATGTTCCAGCTTGCTCGAAAGCTGGGTCAGCTATGATACAGCACCCCTGGAGCACAGAGGGTTAAGAGCCTTGCTTAAGGGCCCAAGAGTGGCAGCTTGGCTATACCAGGGCTTGAACCCCCGACCTTCCAATCAGTAACCCAGCACCTATTTTTTTTAAAAACCCAAATTTTTTAAATCCTTACTTAAAATAGCAAGATGAATTCAAAACCTTGTCACACATTTCACTTCATTCAATGCTTGTTTAAATAAAATCGTCTTTAATCAACAAAAACAGAACAGAAAGTATGTAATAAAAGAAAGGCAGAAAGTATTCATTAACACACACAGCTAACTACTAATATGATCATTGCAGGAAATAAGATCAAACATTTCTATAAATTCCACCAAGAACAAATAAGTATAGTGTTTTCTTTCTTTCCCCTTTTTAAGAATATTGTTCAAGCAATAAACATTTCCAATTAACTAAACAAATATTACTCCTATAAACAAATTCTAATTTATAAATCAATATAGTTACAGTAATTATGATTTTTAGTATTTCAAGGCTGCATTTCCAAGGGTTGGTGTGACCCTACAGCATTCCCACCAGCTCTAGGTAAAAAAATAAATGATAGCTAAAAGAATGAATACATAAAATCACTAGAAAATGAAAAATATTCTCGCATCAGTGTTGATCGTTTCCTCCAAGGACTATTCTTCTTTTTTTAATCACATTCACTGAGATGTTCCTTGAAAGGCCAAGTCTGTTGAATTCTTGTTGAAGCTGAAATAAATTCGGCAAAAATTTGTAAAACTATTTTTTTCCACATAAATATGCCACATGAAAGTAAATTTGAATATAGATTAAACTGTACCATCGTTTTGGACAAGTATTTCCTGATGTAAACTGCTACACATGATCAAAAAACTAAACATATTGTAATATTTTATACAATGGTTATTTAAAGCATTTAATGTTGAATAAGCATCTGTCTATCTAAATAAATAAAATAAAGAAATAATATAAAAGCAGTTACTCACCTTCATCAGTACAAGTTTTGGAATTTCAGAGTATAATATGTTTTCGTTAGCTTTGACTTTCATTTGCAATCCTGTCACAACACCTGAAAATTTTTTTGTCAAATAATAAATACATTTACATGTATGCTATACAGATATACGTATAAGAACATGTATTGTGCTTTTACACACCTGGGGTAAATTCTGTCAAAACATTGAGAAAAGAAAGATAAGATTAATAAATGCATAGTTTTCATGGAATATCTGGAACCTTATGTACATAACTCTTTTTACATATATTATGCTCTATTCATTTTATATTAGATTATATTTGCAAATTGCAGTTTCTAACTGATCCTTTTAAAAAGATGATAAACTCACCAGTGTAGCAGATAAAAGGAAAACTGGACAAACAGTCTTCATCTGTCCATTGGCCAAAACGATCCACAGCTGTGCAGTGTTGAATTCCATTTTGTCCAGATGAATAAACACCATTATCAGGTTCTGGTGTCTGAGCTGGAATCTGTGGTCTCCAATATGTAAAAGTGGAGTTGCCCTGATCTGACCATAATCGGTTCCTATACAGACCTATCCATACTTCATAGCCATTCGTGATGTTCAGTATTCTCTGAAGTTCAGTTTCATTTCTCACACTAGCCAGGTCTCTGTGATTTGCTCTGCAGAATCTCTGAGCTTCTTCCCAAGTCATTGAATAACCAATCCACACATATGCATTGTGTGTATCTAAGGTTGAGACAATTAAAAATGTCACAGTTTTTTTTTACAGACAATAACTGTGTCAAGATACATCTTTTTGAGTAATTTCTAACTATGGTAGAATATTAGAAGCACTGCATGATGAGGCATGTTGCCACAAAGTGTATCATTCTTACCATTATAGCAGACAAATGTCATTCTGCCATTACAAGACTGATCAAACCATTTCCCTCTGTAATTAATGGAAACACACATCTCATTTCCATAATAATTATCAGGTTGATGGGACCATCCTCTGTAGTCTCTCTCTCCCTCTTGGTAGAAAGTATCATTATCCAGAGACCATCTCCAGCTGTCCAGATCATCATACAGGCCAATCCAGGCTAAACCTGAGAAGCTGTCATTAGCTGTCATAAGAAGGCTGTCCATTTCGTCCATGTTATCAATGGTTGCCAGATCAGTGTAGTTCTCTCTGCAGTACTTTTGTGCTTCAGTCCAGGTCTTATTCTCATTAACAAAGTAATACTGGCGAGATGATGATGCAATGACTAGAGAAGGGGTAAAAATAGTTTATATTCATTATGTTTTAATGTTAAATTATATGTACTATGCATTTATAAGGTATAAAGTCCCTTCCAAAAGTAGTGAAAAAGCAAGTTTTTTATTTTTTATTTAAATATACAAGTCTTTTGAGTCTGCGATCAATCAAATAATTTTCCCTCTCTTTTCAGCCTTAAATGGCTTGCATTCTCCCACACACAGTTCTCCGGCTTCCATGCAAATTTATCATTTTTTAACAAAATATCCAGTCTCAGTGGGCAGTCAGAGCCATTATTTATTCTAACAATCACTCTAACAAAGCACACATGGACAAGTTACATCTGTCAGTCATGTGATCCTAAATTTCTGATTCCTTGTAAAATGAGTGGCTTCAAACTAAATGTGAGTTGTTCACTATAATTACATATTACCATGATTGATAAACATGGCCAATTATGTTATATTATCATATTACATTACTATATTAACACGAGAGGAACTATTGCAGCCATCAACAGACATTGTGCAATTTTTTACATATTTAAATATACTGCTTCCATTTTATTTGTGACCAAAACAGAAACTACTCACTGTTGTAACAGAGGAATGGAAGAGCTTTAACACAGTTTTCATCTGTCCATTTCCCAAGATCATTAAATGACACAGCAGTACAGGATTTATCTTGTGCATAATTATCCGGTTGTCCAGGTTTCCAGTTGCTGAAGGAAGAGTTGCTTTTATCTGACCAAGACCTGGTTCTGTACAGGCCGATCCACATATAATAATAATAATAATAATAAGGATAATAAGGATAATAAGGATAATAAGGATAATAAGGATAATTAACAGGATTTGATGAAATGAAATTAGATATTAATGATTTGATCTTCTGGTTCTCAGTCTCGTTCCTTACACTGATCAGGTCTGTGTAATGCTCTCTGCAGTATCTCTGAGCATCAGTCCAGTTTATGTACTGATTAACCAGTATATAACTTTCACTGGCATTCTCCCTACCTGAAACAGACAGTTTTAATATGTAACAGTATGTAATTTTATTAGGAATTTTACTCAAATTATAATTTTATTAAAATTTACAGTTATTTGGTGCAAAAAGTATTGTATTATAAGCTTTTTTATCATGTTCATAAGTGCTGCGCTCACCATCAAAACAAATAAATAGATGTTTCACAGAACAAGAGTCCACCCACCACTCTCCATTAAAACTAGAGCTGTAGACACACAAGCTCTTTTCATTCCAGTTTAGTGGTTTCTCTATATTCCAATTTCTAAAGCTTCTCTCTTTTCTCATGTAGAAAGAATCATCATCCAGAGACCATTTCCAGCTGTTTAGATCATCATACAGTCCAATCCAGGCTAAACCAGAGTAGGTTTCATTCACTGTGTTACGGAGTATGTTCATTTCCTCCATGTTATCAACAGTTGCCAAGTCAGTGTATTTGTCTCGGCAGTACCTCTGTCCATCAGTCCAGGTCTTATTCTGATTAATAAAGTGATAATGATGGCGGGTGCATGATGATCCTGTGCAGGATTCTTTAACAGACAGAAATCCATAATTGCATTTTATGTAAATCAGAAAAGCTTTATGAATGAACTGTATGATGTATCATCAATAATAGTCAAGTCAAGTCAAGTCAAGTTTATTTGTATAGCGCTTTTCACAACAGACATTGTCTCAAAGCAGCTTTACAGAAAACAACAGTGAAGGTGAATGGTGTGCGTTTGTCCCTGATGAGCAGCCGTGGCGACAGTGGCAAGGAAAAACTCCCTTAGATGATATGAGGAAGAAACCTTGAGAGGAACCAGACTCAAAGGGGAACCCATCCTCATATGGGTGACATCAAAAGTTTGGTCATAAATCTTTCAACAATACAGAACAATTTGTGATCATCATAGATCCAGCATCAGCTTCTCCATGCCAGGGCCTTTAAACACTCGGCATCTACTTCTCCATGATCATCCATAGGTCCATAATCTTCACGAGGTGGGACGTGACTGGAGCTGGCCAAACCTCAGGAAGCCTCGGGATGGGGAGAGAAAGAGAAGCAGTGGAGAGGAATAATAAATCTTTTAAAACAATAAAGATAAATGATTTATAGTGTATGAATCAAATATTGTGTAGAATAGTAAGTAATAGTAAAACTAAGTAACTCTAATAATTAATTATTTTTAAAACACATTTTTCCATAGTTAATTCGTGCAGCAATATTGTTGAGTTTATAAGAACTGACACAAAAGAAAATTAAACATTTCTGAGAAAAGTTGTAGATTAAGCAATTTTGGATATTTCTCTCTCTCTCTCTCTCTCTCTCTCTCTCTCTCTCTCTCTCTCTCTCTCTCTCTCTCTCTCTCTCTCTCTCTCTCTCTCTCTCTCTCTCTGTTGAACTCACTGTTATGGCAGATGAAGGGAAAGGTAACAAAGCAGTCCTCATCTGTCCACTGGCCTGAATCTCTGAATGATACAGCAGTGCAGTGCTGGTTACCATATTGCCACATAGTATTCCCACCATTGTCTGGCTCTGCAGGTTTATTTGAGATATACGGTCTCCAGTTTTCATATGCAGATTCCTGTTTGTCTGACCACAGTCTGGTCCTGTACAGACCAATCCAAGCAGCAGAGCCCCCAGTGAGGTTGAAGATTCTGTTATTATCTGTTTGGTTTCTCACACTGGCCAGCTCTGTGTAATGCTCTCTGCAGTAACTCTGAGCTTCTGTCCAAGTCACTTGCTGGTTTATCCACCTATATTCATCTGTTTCATTTTTTCCTAACAAAAGATAAATATGCTCAATTAACCATACACAAAACAAAGTTTAATCCCAAAATATTAATAATAATAATAATCAAAATAATAATGAAAAAATGTGATCACTAAAACCTGAACAGAAAATCATATTGTTAATCCACATTATGTATTCTTACCATCATAGCAAACAATTGACAAATATGTGTTACAGTCTTCATCAAACCATGTTCCATCTGAACCAATATAAACACAAAGCTCTTTTCCATTGTAGTTATCAGGTTGATGGGACCACAGTCTGTAGTCTCTCTCTCCCTCCAGGTAGAAGGTATCATTATCCAAAGACCATCTCCAGCTTTCCAGATCATCATACAGTCCAATCCAGGCTAAACCTGAGTAGCTGCCATTTACTGTGTTAAGAAGTGTGTTCATTTGCTCCATGTTATCAATGGTTGCCAGATCAGTGTAATTCTCTCTGCAGTATGTCTGTGCTTCAGTCCAGGTTTTATTCTCATTAATGAAGTGATACTGACGAGGGGATGTTGATGACATTGCTACAGAGGCATACCAATGTTAGTTATATCACTCAAAATGTGAATTGCATTGTATAAGTAAAAAAATACAAATGAAAGTGTATTGCTACTGTACTACAGACTGACATTATTCAGTTTGTATATAAATGTGATTTAACAGTTTTTTTATTTAGAAAACTAAAATCTACTTACTACTGTAACAGAGGAATGGTAAAGCTTTGCCACAGTCTTCATCTGTCCATGTCCCATAACTGGACTGGTCATTATAATAATAATTATAATAAACATAGTTGCTGAATGCCACAGCAGTACAGGATTCATTCTGTGCATAATTATCTGGTTGTCCAGGTTTCCAGTAGTTGAAAGAAGAGTTGCTTTTATCTGACCAAGACCTGGTTCTGTACAGGCCAATCCAAAAACTACTATAATAATTATGAGAATACAATAATGATCTGATCTTATTGTTTTCAGACTCGTTCCTCACACTGATCAGGTCTGTGTAATGCTCTCTGCAGTATGTCTGAGCTTCTGTCCAGGTCTTGTACTGAGAAATCACCACATAACTTTCATTCGCATTCGCCCTACCTAAAACAGACATTTTAATATTTAAATGTTTAAAATATGTTAAACTTAAATACATTTTCTTTTGGAATAAACATAACTGCTGTACTCACCATCAAAGCAAATGAAAAAGAGTGTTGATGAACAAGAGGCCTCCTGCCATGCCGAATCATAACCATAAAAGTATACACACAAACTGTTTCCATTTGAGTTCCTCGGTTTTTGTATATGCCAGTTTCTAAAGCTTCTTTCTTTCCCTTTGTAGAAAGAATCATCATCCAGAGACCATTTCCAGCTGGTCAGATCATCATACAGTCCAATCCAGGTTTGGCCACTGTCCCAGTTGTCTACTATTTTAGTAAGAGCAAGTTCTTCTTCAGCATTATTAATTGTAACTAAATCGACATAATTCTCTCTGCAGTATCTCTGTGCTTCAGTCCAGGTCTTATTCTCTGTAATAAAGTGATACTGACGAGGCAGACAGATGCCAATGTTAAAAACCCCTATAAAACACAATAACAATTTCTTTTATTTTGAATGCGATTTGAAATGTATTGGCAAATTAATAAAGCCCTGATTAACTATAATCGCAAATATATAAATATATCACATATGATAAATATATGATCATATTTGCTATGCGGCAATCATGATCGATCGGTAGATTGCGTTCCATAAAAAAATAATAATAATAAGATGTTAGTCATATCATATATCCTCCCTATGGCATTTGCAACTTGATTGATTGGCAGCCAATTTGAGATCTCTTCTAGCAAAACACGGGTCACCGCACATGAGGTGTCAAACACTTGTGAGCTACTGCAAAACTATATTGAGCTAAGTGACTCCACTTATTGATGAGTCATCCTTTTCCCAAATGAAGATTATTAAGTCTTATTAAATGTAAAATACATTTAAAAATACATACAATAATACATTTATGGACACAACCATACTGTTCCACAATGACTGATGATCATTTAGCTAGCAGCAGCTACTGTCTGGACTTTGTAACCCTGGCTGACTCCGTTTAATGCAGGTCACCAGAGTATGGTTGTATCCATAAATGTATTGAATTGTTTATGTGCTATACATTTTTGTGCAGTTATGCAATGTACACCAACATAAATAATTTTTTCTATAAAGTATACTCAGTATGTATATTCTGTTTAAAAATAAACATATATACAGTGTATATATATATATATATATATATATATATATATATATATATATATATAGATATATTTACATAAACACACATATACACACTGAGTAAAAAATATTTGCAATCATTATTTGCAATCATACTGGCTGATGTAATCTACCAGATATCTATAAATCTATCTATAAATAGCTGCCACAACAGCTATACCCAAAAGAAGACAGTAAGCTACCCACCTTTGATTGTGTTCATTCACACCTTATACATTAATTAAAATAGCCATTGGTCTTCAGTGTTGTTGCTTTCATAAACACAATCACACACATTTATACACCCTGAGGAGCATGACATGTAATCAAGCAGGATACATTTAACCAGTTCACTGTCACATGCCATGTCACATTATTTTCCATACCTAGTTTACATTTACAATAAAAAGCAGTTCTGTATATATATTCAGCTCACTTTTTTACATTTCTCTTTCTAAAGTTATTGTCAGTTCACATTGGCTTTGCTCACGTTCAGCCTCTGCCCTAATTGGGATTTTGTTCAGCCTTTATGCCCTGATAAAGACATACTGCCATTATCAAGCTTAGGTGCGGATGCTGATGAGCCCTTATGCACTGTGAAGAGCATCAATCCCCCAAAGGACCTTGGGCCACTGTATGGGCCTCTGTTTTTCAGTAATGCTACACTAATCATATTGTTCTGCATAGTAACTTCACAAAGGAGATTGATTGTGATGGACCAACATCAGGGACCAACATGTCACACATTAGATGGGAGATTAATATCAGGAATAATAGACAAGGATTATGTTTCCCACAAGCCAATGAACTTCAGCTCAACAAGTCAGATAATTGTTTTGCACACCTGTTTCATGTTCACTGCAAAGACATCAATGTTTCTTGTCTGTTACATCTGTTTCTGTGTCCACTTTGTTAATCAATTTCTACACTTGAATCCCAACCTTACATCATAACGTAACAAGTGCTCTTTAAGATATATCAAGATATTTACATTGACAATGAAGAGGTCATTTGGACACATAAGTGAGCTCCATGTCTAATTTAGTTTAGTTTTTAATTTAATAAGTTCTGATAAAATGGTGGTGCATGCTTAAGAAATTGTTCCTGAGATGAAGGAATGTTCACACCCTAATTCTGTTTAAAAAGTATTCATGTTCAGAAGAAGTCTTTCCAGACATGTAGTCAAGCAGGATACATTAGACCAACTCCCACAAAAAAGAATAAAGGTTATGCAAAGATTTGCAATTGATTTGCTGAGTGAGTAAATAATGATCCCTGGCACGCCCAGCCGCTGACAACTAAATTACTTAACAAAATGTTTTTTAATATTCTATTATATAATTCTTAATACATCATTAAAATATCATAATTATAATCTCTAATTATTTAAAGAGAAAAACAAAAATCATTGTAAATTAAAATGGAAACAATGATCCAAAATGCCAAATATAAAATATTGTCATATAAAAAGAGTAGCCATAATTATGCTACAGTTGGAACTATTCTGTGTTTCTAGTTTATAATAATAATAATAATAATAATAATAATAATAATAATAATAATAGCCACCTTCCTGTGGGCTCACCACCTGCAGGAGGGACCGTAAGGGATGGTGCTGTGAAGATTGGGCAGCAGTCGAAGGCGGGGGCCTGCTTAGACTGCTGCCCCCGCGACCCGAATTACGGATAAGCGGGAGAAAATTAATGAATGAATGAATAATAATAATAATAATACAATTATATGCTGATTATTTTATAATAAAATAAGTGATGAACATATACAGATTTAGCCAGGTGCAAAATTTGTTATTATCAATGTGCAAAATATGTTATTAGACACTGCTATTAATTTCATGTATTTAATAATAATAATAATAATAATTATAATAATAATAATAATATTTTGTAGTATCACAGTATCTGTGAAGTATTCAGTACAAACACATACAACTCACCAAAGAGCAGCAGAAGTTGAAACATGGCTCTGCTTCAATATATGTAAAGATTAATAAACTAAAATATTTGAAAAGAAAAATCAAGAGTAGAATTAAAAGAAATGTTTCAGTAAATCATACAATTACTGTATTTTATATTACATTTTTAAAAGTTTCATGTAGACCCTGGAATCTGAAAACTTACCTTTGCAAGTTACTTATTTCATGGATGTGAAATGGATGTCTATTTCTGTCTCTTGTGTGCACCTTTTTAATATCTGACTTGAGCTCATCCAGGGTAAATAACAGTTGTGATGCTGTTGACACGTGTTAAGGGCTTGAAAATATGTTGGAAGACGGGTTTTTATACACTGCATCATTAGCTGCAAAATATGTTAAACTTAAATACATTTTCTTTTGGAATAAACAAAACCTCTATGCTCACCATCAATAGTAATTAAATCAACATTATTCTCTCTGCAGTATCTCTGTGCTTCAGCCCAAGTTTTATTCTCGGTAACGAAGTAAAGTGAAGTTAAGTGAAGTCAAGTCAAGGAGCTTTTATTGTCATTTCAACCATATATAGTTGACGAAGTACACAGTGAAATGAAACAACGTTCCTCCAGAACCCTGAGGTGTCATAGGTTCTGTCTCCAGTGTTCTGTATTGCTCACAGGTTTATGATCACACTCTACATGTCACACAAATGAGGATGGGTTCCCCTTTTGAGTCTGGTTCCTCTCAAGGTTTCTTCCTTATAACATCTAAGGGAGTTCTTTTTCTAACTTGCTCGGTGTTTCACTATGGGAATCGCTTTGGGCGTGACCAACTACGGAAGCTCTTATGACAGCATGTCTGTCATTGGATTCCGCCACCGAACGTGAGGTCAGTCGTACGGAATCGTGCTGAGCGACGTCACGGAGTAGCGTCCGCTTTGAGGCGAGCTATTCCTATTCCAACCTGCTGGGTATTAAGTTACACGGTAGGGACGTAGTAGCGTCAAGCTATTACAGGCTTAGCGCGTCAAGGCGAAGCCTTCGGAGGGCTAACTACCCTGCGAACATCGGTAGACTAACGTGTTGTGACGAGTTTAATATTCCCTGTACTCAGCCATGTCGACGATCACCCCCCCCCACCTAAGGGAATGAGTTGAATTTCAGGGAGGTTGCATCCCGCCCGTGTCCATCATCATGTGGAGCAACCATCTCGGGCAGGGACCCTCACCCGATGTGCATCACGTGCATGGGCCCGAAGCACGCTCAGACGTTGCTCGCAGACCCGCAAGCATGCGCTCACTGCGCGTCGATGCCGGTGAAACATTTGGAGAGACGGCTGAGAGTAGCGGTGGCTAACCAACAGGACCCGTGTCTGTCCGGCGCCGCCGCGAGGTCTACGGCCGTCGAACATCAGCCCCGAGCTACCACGAGCTGGGCGGACCTGATGGAGGCCGAATCGCCGGTCATGCCGCCTCTGTTTGATAACCGCCTCGCGGAGATTGAGGAACGGCCGTGCGACGAGGACCCAGATGCGAACTCAGACCTCCTCGACTTGGATATGGAGGACGAGGATGAGGACGACAGTGGTCCCTTCCCGGCCCAACAGTCGAGACCCCAGAGCGCGGGCGATGCAACCTCACAGGCTGAAGGTAACCTGCACGAGGTATGCAAACGAGCCGCAGTGAAGCTAGGACATCAAATGAGTACTCTCAGGAAACAGGAGGACGAAGCATTCAACCTCTGTTTGCCTCGTAAGCTGTCTCAGAACACTGACTCAGCCAGCGCGACGGGGTTTTGCCGCAGCCGCGGCTGCGAGAGGGAGACAGATGAACGTGAGGAGCACAAGATCGGCTCTCGGATGCGCTTCCTCCAGTTGCATCAGTTAGCGAGGAAACTGATAATAGGGTGCGACACGAGGCTTTTGTCCATCAGAGTGACTCATGTTCCAGGCATATGGAAAAAGGGTGCGGATCTGTTGGCCAGGGGAAACCCCCTGTACGGGGAATGGAAACTGCACACCCAGGTGGTGGAGCAGATATGGCAGAGATACGGCCGGGCCGTAAGTAAGAGGCCGGTGTCTCGGCGGTTAGTGCCTCAGTGGGACCTATCTTTGGTTTTGGAAGCCCTTTCTCATCACCCCTTCGAGCCGCTGGACGGCGTAGGGCTGAAATTTCTTTCCCTTAAAACGGCGCTGCTTGTGGCTCTAGTGACTGCTAAGCGTGTGAGCGAGCTGCAAGCCCTGTCTGTCAGTCCGTCCTGTTTACAGTTTGCCCCTGGGCTCACGAAATTTTCCTTTCGCCCTAACCCGGCGTTTGTACCTAAAGTGGTGGATTCTTCTTAAAGATGTCCCGTTACGGAACTTTCGGCTTTCCACCCACCTCAGGAGGAGGAGGGATTGGGTTCCTTGTGCCCAGTGCGGGCCCTCCAAACATATGTCAAGAGAACAGCGGGTTTCAGGAAATCTGACCAGCTGCTTGTGTCTTGGGCTACCCATCACAAAGGGGTAGCCCACTGTCCCGCTGGATTGTGGAGGCTATATCTATAGCGTATGAATGTTGTGGTTCTCAGGCACCTGCGGGTCTGAGGGCCCACTCTACTAGAGGGATGGCGACATCATGGGCCCTACTTAAGGGAGTTTCTGTTCACGAAATTTGTGCGGCGGCTGGCTGGGCTACGCCACACACCTTTGTGCGGTTTTATAAACTGGATGTGTCTAAATCATCCTTGGCACATGCTGAGTGCCAGATGCTCTGAGCCCATGTGATTTGGCTTGTGCAATCCGGGAGCTGTCTATATCTCCCATAGTGAAACACCGAGAGAAGTTAGAAAAAGAACGATGGGTTACTTAACGTTATCCCAGGTTCTTTGATAACAGAGTGCGGTGTTTTACCAGCACTTCCCTCCTTGCACTTGAACGGGAAGAAATCTCGCTGCAATGATGTTAGGAGGGGTCGACCTGAGGGATAAAGGTGGGGCGGAGCCTGATCTCAGGTCGACCTGTCTGTCAAGACAGACGTGGTGTCATAAGAGCTTCCGTAGTTGGTCACGCCCAAAGCGATTCCCATAGTGAAACACCTCGCTCTGTTATCAAAGAAGCCGGGATTGCGTTAAGTAACCCATCATTTTTCCGTGCCACAGTTGCCATGGCTGCTCATCAGAGATAAATGCGTACCATTCACCTTGACACTTAAAAAACTGTAAAGCTCCTTTGATACAATGTCTGTTGTGAAAAGCGCTATAGAAATAAACTTGACTTGACTTGATCACCACCTCTACCGGTTTCTCTTGGTGAGTGAGAAAAAGCATAGGCATAGGACAGAGCAGATGGTGTAGCAGGACGTCGAAGGCGTAGTGGGAAGCCAAGGCTGTAATAAAGTCTGCTTTCCTTACAGCAGACTGCAAATTTCAGAGCCCACCTACCAAATCTAATGTTTTATCATTCTGCTAATTTCTTGGATTTCAATCTTTAGAATATCTAGAATGATATGTCTAGAAACAGGTTCAATCTGTAGAAAATGTCATTATATTCAAGATATTGTTACATGCTAAGGGGTCATTTTGTGCATAATCAAGAAAGGTATGTTAAAAATTCTGATTATTTTATATGCATCTGACTTTACCTAAAATAAAAAATGGGACAGCATTGGTGAAAAGGTTGGTTTATATTTTCAAATACGAAAAGACAGTATTATGACAACAATTTTATGACAGTGAAAAAGAAAATGAATATACAAGGCATACATTCTCCAAAAAAATTAAAGCAGCAGCACAGTCTATCCTTATATTTGTTAACAGTTATTAAAGTGATTAGCACATGACTATGACTAGGAAACTACAGTACCTGGCCTACAAGGTAGCTAATGTGCTAATATGTCTAGAAACAGGTTTAATCTCTAGAAAATTGCATTATATCATATTTTTACTTGCTATGAGTCCGTTCACCAATCCATTCATCTCTGTATGCTGGCTCCTCATTCTTGCTGGTGAGACCTACCACTGTCGTGTCGTTGGTGAACTTGATGATGTGGTTCTAGCTGTGCTTTGCTACACAGTTATGAGTTTTTTTGGAGTGCTACAGGATGGTAGTCACTAAGGCAAGACACAGAGCATTTATTAAGCACGAGGATGATGGTGGTGGCCTTGTAACATATTGGAACAACAGTCGCTGTTGGCTGCGGTCTCCTTGAACAGGCCCCTGTCAGAATATTCATAGAAGTCCTGAAAAGCAAAGATGGCTCCTTCTGGCCAGGTTGTCACCTGCTTCAGAATCAGTTTTGAACACCTTACTAGCAGTCTGTATGCTGGAATTAGCATAACAAACATGTCTGAGTAGTTGTTATGGGAAAAGCTTCACCTCAGATGCGCTGGAATTTTTGTGTGAACAACATCCAACGTCTTTTCTTTCATAGTTGCAAGATACATACGTTGATATAATTGAGGGAGTACAGTCAGTCTTAAGATATGCAAATCTCCAGTGATAATAAACATTCCACCTGGATATTTGTTTTGCAGCACCTAGGTTACCAAAACCAGGGTTAGATATGTAATCTAGAGACGATTGTCAATATGACAGATGGTAATTTGTTTAGAGAGCACTATAGTTTTGTTTAAGTTTTGTTAGTTCTATTTTCTGAAAGAGTTTTTGTTACATCATGATTTCGTCATGTGAAGCCCATGCCAGACTGCTTTGTGCATGCTGTGGAGAGGTAGGTAGTGTTCTCCAAAAATCTTCCAGAACTGTAAATGTTCAGTTAAATGTATAATATGGTTTCAATATTACTATTAGGAATGTTATAAATGCATTACAAAGTGTTTTGTGAGTGGATGGATATTGGCAAATTATTGTTGAATACAGCAAGTTGAGTATGTGTGTACTGGTAATGCTAGCATGTTTATTAGCTGGATCTTGGTTTGTGCAGATGGAAAAGCTGGTGAAGCAGTCACTGCTCTGGTCACATTTTTCTTTTTTTTCTTTATCCCATCCAGGTACAGTTCACATTTGTTGTAATTTGTCAGTGTATTTGTTTTATATTGATTTGTTTATTTGAATTTGTGTGAATGTTTGCTTAGTCTGAGTTGAGCATGCTGAGGAGAGGTGGTAAATTTGGTGAAGCAGCCACTTCTCATCTTTCGTATTTTTCTTGTGCTAATGGTTCAACCACAGCTAAGTTGTAGTGACTCATCATTTCACGGATCCACACAATGCAGAGAGTACTAAAACTAAAGCAGGTTGTGACCGGTTACATCAAGAACACCATATTGGTGTTTTCAGCTGTCAGAAAACCTCACCTGGTCCCTCAAAATAAGCTTCAAAAGAAAGTCTAGTACTGAGCAAACTCATTTGAACAACATTACCAAACTATTTGCAAAAGAAATGCTGTTTTGCACAAGTTGCTGCTAAAACATTGTGTTTGCATGTACTTCTTCTTTTTCTTCTTTCGGCTTCTCCCATTAGGGATCGCCACAGCGGATCATCTGTCTCCATACCCCCCCTGTCCTCTAGATCTGCCTCTTTTAACCCAACTACCTGCATGTCTTCCTTCACCACATCTATATACCTCCTACTTGGTCTTCCTCTTTTCCTCCTTCCTGGTGGCTCCATCCTCGACATTCTCCTATCGATATACGCCATGTCCCTCCTCTAAACATGTTCAAACCATCTCAATCTTGCCTTTGTCTCTTAAACGTCTTATATGCGCTGTCCCTCTAATAAACTTGTTTCTAATCCTGTCCATCGTCGTCACTCCCAACGAAAACCTCAATATCTTCAGCATTGCTACCCCCAGCTCCACCTCCTGTCTTTCACTCAGTGCCACTGTCTCTAAATCATACAACATTTCAGGTCTCACCACAGTCCTATAAACCTTCCCTTTCACTCATGCAGATACTCTTCTATCACAAATCACTCGTGCTCTCTCTTCTCTTTTTGTTAAATGAGTTTGTGTTTTTTTGTTCATATATATTGTCTGATGTAGCACTTTGGTCCAGGGGGAACATTGTGTAGTTTCACTTTGTATTGTAATGTATATAATTGAAATGGCATTAAAGGTCTACATGGCTTGACTTGAATTGAGAATATGAAAAATTCCAAACAAACAGTACTTTAAGATCAGTCTCAATGTGGGAACCCTTTTGAGGCAGCAAATGTACTTAATTTAAAAGATAAAAAGGATCAAAATAAAGTTCAGAATTTCCTTAATTTAAATACCACATAAGTCAAATTGTAAATCTTTTCTCATTACTTGTTTTATTAGAAGTCTTTAATGTAATCAACAAAACCAGAACAGAACTAAAAATAAGTAAGAAAAGTAAGGCAGAAAGTATACATTAACAAACACACTCAACTGTTTCAACAATAATCAACATTATTACAGGCAAAATGACATATCAAACATTTCTAGAAATTCCACTAAGCACAAATAAGTTAATATTATTTGATATGTTTTACCTTTTAATAATATTATTTGTAAGCAATATGTTCTAATTCTAATAAGCAAAATAAAATATTACTCCTAATGAAATAATGCTCATTTATAAATCACTATAATTACAGTCATTATTATTGTTAGGATTTAAGGCTGATGTAAGGCTTGGAGTGACCCTACAGCATTCCCACCTGCTCTAGGAATAAATGATTTCTAATTGAATGAATACATTGAAAGACAAATCACCAGAAAATGAATTATATTCTCAACATGTTGATCTTTTTTTCATGGGCTGAACTTTCGTTTTTTTATAACATTTACAGAGATGTTGTTTGAAAGACCCAGTCTGTTCAATTCTTGGTAAAACTGAAAAAAAGTAAAATGTAAGAAATGTGGTCAAGCACTGTGAATGTTTTTTACACATAAATATTCCACATTTAATCTAATTTAAATATTTGAATAAATGATCTACAAACTAAAAATGTCTTGTACAATTGTTTATTGCTGAGTCATATTGAATAAGAATTTGTCTGTTCTAGTAAAATAAAGAGATAATATAATAGCACAGTTACTCACTTCCATCAGTACAAGTTTTGGAATCTCAGAGTGTAATAGACTTTCCTTAGCTTTGACTTTTATTCGCAAACCTGTCACAACATCTGAAAAAGGTTAAATACATTAAAGTGTACGCTATGCATATATACAGTATAAGAACAGACGTGTATTGTGCTTTTACTCACCTGGAGTGAATGCTGTGGGAACATAATGAAGATAAAAATAAAATTAGAAAACCTCATGAAACATATAGAATCATCGGTATTCTCAACTTACATTAGGATGGTTATTTACTAACTGCCCCATACGTAAATCTGATATATAGCAATATATGCAAAGCACTTATATTGCATACATGTTCATCTTTGGATTTTACAGATATAGAAATATTTTAGATACTTGTAGATATATGTCCAATATATTTCCAAATATTGCAAAAATTGTAATTTTTATACACGCAATATATATCTTTCAAATACACACAAACGCACATACACACACACACACACACACACACACACACACACACACACACACACACACGCATATATATATGACACATATATGCGTATAGAATACATGTTTATATATGTGTAAAGGATGGTTATCTTATAGCATTGTTTTCTTATATTATATTCAAGGAACAGCTTGAATAATTGTATTCCCCTGCATTTACATCTATGCATTTGGCAGATCTACAGCCAACAGCAGAGATGCCTAAAATAAGCTCAATTACTTTTTAGTGTATCTATGTTAAATAGTATAATAAGAAAATTCTACATTAACATTTATGTAATAGTCGTTTCACATAGTAACTAATTCCTCAACTTAACATCAGGTATCTTTTTTATTATTTTGCACTTTAATGTATCATGAATGGTGTTATACAATATATTATAGTATATGTATTTTACAAATATGTAGAAACATTAGACAGTAAGTAATGTTTTCTGTATGATTGTACATACAGTATACGTCTCAAGCAACCAACAGCACAGCAATGTTCGTATATGGCCATACATTGGATTTGCTGCAGTTTCTGATTCTTCACTTTATTCAGAAAAGATGATAAACTCACCAGTGTAGCAGATGAAAGGGAATCTTCCAAAACAGTCTTCATCTGTCCATTTGCCAAAACGATCCACAGCTGTGCAGTGTTGAATTCCACTTTGTCCAGGTAAATAAACACCATTATCAGGTTCTGGTGTCTGAGCTGGAATCTGTGGTCTCCAATATGTAAAAGTGGAGCTGCTCTGATCTGACCATAATCGGTTCCTATACAGACCTATCCATACTTCATAGCCATTCGTGATGTTCAGTATTCTCTGAAGTTCAGTTTCATTCCTCACACTTGCCAGGTCTCTGTGATTTGCTCTGCAGAATCTCTGAGCTTCTTCCCAAGTCATTGAATTATAAATCCACACATATGTGTCGTGGGTACCTAAGAGTGAGACATATGAAAAGTCATTATTTCCTACAGGCAGTAGCAGTACTAAGTTTATTTTTCTTGAGTAATTGTCAGCTATGGTAAAATATTAGAATCAATGCATGGATAAGGAATGTTACCACTTATTGACAAAGTGTATAATTCTTACTATTATAGCAGACAAATGTCCTTTTCTCAGTACAAGACTGATCGGACCATTCCCGTTGGGAATGAATGGAAACACACATATCATTTCCATAATAATTATTAGGTTGATGGGACCATCCTCTGTAGTCTCTCTCTCCCTCTTGGTAGAAAGTATCATTATCCAGAGACCATCTCCAGCTGTCCAGATCATCATACAGGCCAATCCAGGCTAAACCTGAGAAGCTGTCATTTGCTGTCATAAGAAGGCTGTCCATTTCCTCCAAGTTATCAATAGTAGCCAGATCAGTGTAGTTCTCTCTGCAGAAACTTTGTGCTTCAGTCCAGGTCTTATTCTCATTAACAAAGTAATACTGGCGGAGTGATGAAGCAATGACTAGAGAAGGGTTAAAAATAGTTGATATTCATTATGTTTTATTGTTAAATTATATGTACTATGCATTCATAAGGTATAAAGTCCCTTCCAAAAGTAGTGAAACAGCAAGTGTTTCATTTTTTATTTAAATATACAAGTCTTTTGAGTCTGCGATCAATCAAATAATTTTCCCTCTCTTTTCAGCCTTAAATGGCTTGCATTCTCACACATACAGCTCTCTGGCCTCCATGCAAATTTATCATTTTTTACCAACATATCCAGTCTCAGTAGGCAGTCAGAGCCATTATTTATTCTAACAATCACTCTAACAAAGCACACATGGACAAGTTACATCTGTCAGTCATAAGATCATATATTTCTGATTGCTTGTAAAATGAGTGGCTTCAATCTACAAACCCGATTCAAAAAAAGTTGGGACACTGTACAAATTGTGAATAAAAAAGGAATACGATAATTTACAAATCTCATAAACTTAGATTTTATTCAAAATAGAATATAGATAACATATTAAATGCTGCAAGTGAGACATTTTGAAATGTTGGCTCATTTTGGATTTCATGAGCGCTACACATTCCAAAAAAAATTGGGACAGGTAGCAATAAGAGGCCGGAAAAGTTAAATGTACACATAAGGAACAGCTGGAGTACCAAATTGCAACTTATTAGGTCAATTAGCAACATGATTGGGTATAAAAAGAGTGAATTTACAAAAAATAGTGGAACGATATCAGAAAGGAGTTTCTCAGAGTTTGAAGTTATCATCATCTACAGTTCATAATATCATCCAAAGACTAAGAGAATCTGAAACAATCTCTGTGCATCAGGGTCAAGGCTGGAAAACCATACTGGATGCCCATGATCTTTGGGCCCTTAGACGGCACTGCATCACATACAGGAATGCTACTGTAATGGAAATCACAACATGGGCTCAGAAATACTTCCAGAAAACATTGTCGGTGAACACAATCCACTGTGCCATTCGCCGTTGCCAGCTAAAGCTCTATAGGTCAAAAAAGAAGCCATATCTAAACATGATCCAGAAGCACAGGTGTTTTCTCTGGGCCAAGGCTCATTTAAAATGGACTGTGACAAAGTGGAAAACCGTATTGTGGTCAGACGAATCAAAATTTTAAGTTCTTTTTGGAAAACTGGGACTCCATGTCATCCAGACTAAATAGGATAAAAACAACCCAAGTTGTTATCAGCGCTCAGTTCAGTAGCCTGCATCTCTGATGGTATGGGGTTGCATGAGTGCATGTGGTATGGGCAGCTTACACATCTGGAAAGGCACCATCAATGCTGAAAGGTATATCCAAGTTTTAGAACAACATATGCTCCCATCCAGATGTCAACTCTTTCAGGGAAGACCTTGCAATTTTCAACATGACAATGCCAGACCACATACTGCATCAATTACAACATCATGGCTGTCTAGAAGAAGGATCCGGGTACTGAAATGGCCAGCCAGCAGTCCAGATCTTTTACCCATAGAAAACATTTGGATGCGACAAAAAAGACCTAAGACAGTTGAGGAACTGGAAGCCTGTATTAGACAAGAATGGGACAAAATTCCTATTCCTAAACTTGAGCAACTTGTCTCCTCATTTCCCAGACGTTTGCCTTGTCCCAACTTTGAGATGTGTTGATGCCATAAAATTTAAAATCAACTTATTTTTCCCTTAAAATTATACATTTTCTCAGTTTAAAGATGTCATCTATGTTGTATTCTGATTAAAATATGGAAATTTGAAACCTCCACATCATTGCATTCTGTTTTTTTTTTTCACAATTTGTACAGTGTCCCAACGTTTTTGGAATCGGGTTTGTAAATGTGAGTTGTTCACTATAATTATATACTATATTACCATGATTGATAAACATGGCACAATTTTTTACATATTTAAATATACTGCTTCCATTTTAATTGTGACCAAAAAAAAAACCTACTCACTGTTGTAACAGAGGAATGGAAGAGCTTTAAAACAGTTTTCATCTGTCCATTTCCCAAGATCAGTAAATGACACAGCAGTACAGGATTCATTCTGTGCATAATTATCCGGTTGTCCAGGTTTCCAGTTGCTGAAAGAAGAGTTGCTTTTATCTGACCAAGACCTGGTTCTGTACAGGCCGATCCACATATACAAATTCTGATAATTATAATAAAAATATTCTCGATCTGAAGAAATGAAATTATATATTAATGATCTGATCTTCTGGTTCTCAGTCTCGTTCCTCACACTGATCATGTCTGTGTAATGCTCTCTGCAGTATCTCTGAGCATCAGTCCAGTTCATGTACTGATTAACCAGTATATAACTTTCACTGGCATTCTCCCTACCTGAAACAGACAGTTTTAATATGTAACAATATGTAATTTTATTAGGAATATTGTACTTCTAGAGAAAATATGTACTGTTAAAATGTAGAGTTATTTGGGGCAAAAAGTATTGTATTAGAAGCTTTTTTTAATCATGTTCATAAGTGCTGTGCTCACCATCAAAGCAAATAAATTGACATGCCCCAGAACAAGAATCCACCTGCCAATAGCCATAAAAAATGTTGATGTATACACACAAGCTGTTTCCATTCCAGTTTAGTGGTTTCTCTATATACCAATTTCTAAAGCCTCTCTCTTCTCTCATGTAGAAAGAATCATCATCCAGAGACCATTTCCAGCTGTTCAGATCATCATACAGTCCAATCCAGACTAAACCAGAGTAGGTTTCATTCACTGTGTTACGGAGTATGTTCATTTCGTCCATGTTATCAACGGTTGCCAAGTCAGTGTATTTGTCTCGGCAGTACCTCTGTGCATCAGTCCAGGTCTTATTCTCATTAATAAAGTGATAATGATGGCGGGTGCATGATGATCCTGTGCAGGATTCTTTAACAGACAGAAATCCATAATTGCATTTTATGTAAATCAGTAAAGCTTTATGAATTAACTGTATGATGTATTATGTATAATAAATCTTTTAGAGCAATAAAGATCAATGATTTATAGTGTATGAATCAAATATTGTGTAGAATAGGAATTTAATAGTAATAGTAATAGTAATACTAAGCATCTCTAAAAAATTATTATTTTTAAAACACATATCCACAGTAAATTTGTGCAGTGGTATTGTTGAGTTTATAAGAACTGACACAAAATAATATTAAACATTTCTGAGAAAAGTTATAGAGTAATTATTTTAGCTCAGGTGTGGAAGTTAGCTGTCACTAAAGATTGGATCTCTCTCTCTCTCTCTCTCTCTCTCTCTCTCTCTCTCTCTCTCTCTCTCTCTCTCTCTCTCTCTCTGTTGAACTCACTGTTATAGCAGATGAAAGGAAGTGTAGCAAAGCAGTCCTCATCTGTCCACTGGCCTGAATCTCTGAATGATACAGCAGTGCAGTGCTGGTTATTATATTGCCACGGAGTATTCCCACCATTGTCTGGCTCTGCAGGTCTATTTGGGGTATATGGTCTCCAGTTTTCATATGCAGATTCCTGTTTGTCTGACCACAGTCTTGTCCTGTACAGACCAATCCAAGCAGCAGAGCCCCCAGTGAGGTTGAAGATTCTGTTATTATCTGTTTGGTTTCTCACACTGGCCAGCTCTGTGTAATGCTCTCTGCAGTAACTCTGAGCTTCTGTCCAAGTCATTTGCTGGTTTATCCACCTATATTCATCTGTTTCATTTGTTCCTAACAAAAGATAAATATGCCCCATTAACCATACACAAAACTCAGTTTAATCCTAAAATAATAATAAAAATAATAAAAATAATAATGAAAAAATGTGATCACTAAAACCTGAACAGAAAAATCATATTGTTTATCCACATTATGTATTCTTACCATCATAGCAAACAATTGACAAATATGTGTTACAGTCTTCATCAAACCATCTTCCAGCTGAACCAATATAAACACAAAGCTCTTTTCCATTGTAGTTATCAGGTTGATGGGGCCACCCTCTGTAGTCTCTCTCTCCCTCCAGGTAGAAAGTATCATTATCCAGAGACCATCTCCAGCTCACCAGATCATCATACAGTCCAATCCAGGCTAAACCTGAGTAGCTGCCATTTACTGTGTTAAGAAGTGTGTTCATTTCCTCCATGTTATCAATGGTTGCCAGATCAGTGTAGTTCTCTCTGCAGTATGTCTGTGCTTCAGTCCAGGTCTTATTCTCATTAATGAAGTGATACTGACGAGGGGATGTTGATGACATTGCTACAGAGGCATACCAATGTTAGTTATATTATTCAAAAATATGAATTGCATTGTATAAGTAAAAAAATACAAATGAAAGTGTATTGCTACTGTACTACAGACTGACATTATTCAGTTTGTATATAAATGTGATTTAACAGTTTTTTATTTACAAAACAAAAATCTACTTACTACTGTAACAGAGGAATGGTAAAGCTTTGCCACAGTCTTCATCTGTCCATGTCCCATAACTGGACTGATCATTATAATAATAATAAACATAGTTGTTGAATGACACAGCAGTACAGGATTCATTCTGTGCATAATTATCTGGTTGTCCAGGTTTCCAGTAGTTGAAAGAAGAGTTGCTTTTATCTGACCAAGACCTGGTTCTGTACAGGCCAATCCAAAACCTGCTATAATAATTATTTTGAGAATACAATAATGATCTGATCTTATTGTTTTCAGACTCGTTCCTCACACTGATCAGGTCTGTGTAATGCTCTCTGCAGTATGTCTGAGCTTCTGTCCAGGTCTTGTACTGAGAAATCACCACATAACTTTCATTCGCATTCGCCCTACCTAAAACAGACATTTTAATATTTAAATGTTTAAAATATGTTAAACTTAAATACATTTTCTTTTGGAATAAACATAACTGCTGTACTCACCATCAAAGCAAATGAAAAAGAGTGTTGATGAACAAGAGGCCTCCTGCCATGCCGAATCATAACCATAAAAGTATACACACAAACTGTTTCCATCTGAGTTCCTCGGTTTTTGTATATGCCAGTTTCTAAAGCTTCTTTCTTTCCCTTTGTAGAAAGAATCATCATCCAGAGACCATTTCCAGCTGGTCAGATCATCATACAGTCCAATCCAGGTTTGGCCACTGTCCCAGATGTCTACTATTTTAGTAAGAGCAAGTTCTTCTTCAGCATTATTAATTGTAACTAAATCGACATAATTCTCTCTGCAGTATCTCTGTGCTTCACTCCAGGTTTTATTCTCATTAATGAAGTGATACTGACGAGGCAGACAGATGCCATGGTTTAAAAACCCTATAAGACACAATAACAGTTTTGTTTATTGAATGTGATTTAAGATGTATTGACAAAGAAGCACTGATTAACTATGATCACAAATAAGGATTGATGAGCTGCAATTAAAATGACTTTTGCGCAGTGAGTGGATATGAATTTTTCTTTTTTTTAAAGTTTGTATGTAATCTTTTAAACCATGTAGTCAAGTAGCCTACGTTTGGTGTTCCGTGTGAGAAAACAATGGTCTCTGGCCCACCCTACTGGTACTGCCTAAGGGATTAACACTGAATGAAATAAACATCTCTCTATGATATGAATGTGGTACTATTAAAAAAAACTCAGCTATCCTAAAACAAAAATGGAAACATTTTACTTACTGGCAAAACAAATTAAATACTTCTAATAGACACCAGATTGGCTAAATTATTTGTCTATAACATCAGTGGTCCCCAAACCTTTTTGCAGTTCAATTTCAGACAATATTTTCACGGACCGGCCTTTAAGGTGTGGCGGAAAATACAACAAAATAAAAAGTATTTTCTAAATATAATAATAAATGTGAATCCACTGTGTTGTTTTTTGTTCATTTTGCTAGACATAGATTTTGAGTCATAGACAGATGTGGCGGAGAGAATCTGGTAATTTTCCAAAATAAAACATCGTTCAGAATCAGATAATAATTTAAACGAGAATAATGTAAGTTATGTTTTCTTTCTTCCCGGTACCAATTGACCCATGTACCAGTGTCGGACCGTGGCCCGGGGGTTAGGAACCACTGTATTACATTATTTAATCTATTAAAAATAGACCTGAAACCAAAGGTTTTATTGAAAGTAGAACTATACTTTTGCTTAAAAAAAACCCCCAAAAAACAAAAAAAAAACCAGAATAAAATACAGAGTGAACTTTTACGGAATCTTGTCAGGCTTTTGTGTCTGTCTTTGTGTTTCTTTGTCTTTCTTATATCTGATATCCCCATTTTTCTTGCGGTTGCATTTTGCTTCCCAGTTTCTCCATTTCTGTTCATCATCTCTGCTTTTTCCAGAGAAAGTCTTTGAGATTTTTGCCCAAATTCTGAAAAGAGTGTTTATTTTTTTCATTTTTCAAATTTTGAATTTAGCTCTTGTTTTTTGGACTTTGGAGTCCTTGATTTAATTTTTTTCTCTATTCTTTGTATTTGGATTTTCTACTAAATAAAATATCCCCTGTGGCACACAGTAAGAGAACCTGATATCAAGGACTGCTTTTAATTTAATCTATTTTTATTTTTTTAAAGTTGTTAAAGTCAGACCAAAAAATCTAATTGTTTTATAGAATCATACAAACACATACTCACCAAAGAGCAGTAAAAGTCGAAGCATAGCTCTGTTAAACTGATAAACTGAGATATAAAAAAAAGAGTATAATTTACAGAAATGTTTAAGGAAGTCGTGCAATTCTACTATAAAACTATGATTATTTTTAAAGCCAGATTGCTAAAAACTTTATGTCTCAAGGAGACACAGGAATACAAGAACTTACCTTTGTAAATTATTTACTTCATTAATGTCTCCTATTGTCCTCTATTGGTACTTTTTGATACTCACGTTGGTATCAGCCAGGCTAAATAACATTTACAATGCTGACATCACGTGGTAAAAGCTCGAAAATATGTCGGAAAACGGGTTATTGTACACAGTAACATTATCACCTCAATAGTTATCAGTAAAAGCATTTAAGCTAAAGAAACCAAAACAATTAGATAACATTTACATACATAAATTTTTAACATTTTTGAAAGAAAGTCTTTACTTTATACACAGTAAGGTGTGTAATTAAATATATATATATAGTGTTTTCCATTAGTTTTAGCAGAGAGACTTTTTAAGCATGGTCAGTAAACATTTGCTCTGCTTTATCATTAATGAAATCATTTTAGTTTGCATTTTGTCTAGCTACTTGTTTCCAAATTATAATGCTTAAAGACTTGTATATATAAAACAGTCAGACTCACAGACATACTTACTTTAATGTTCAGTTTTCATAAAAGAAACAATGCCTTGTAATTGTTTTTGAACAAACAAAACAAACATGGAAAATTATATGTTATTATTATAACTTAATCTTATAATTTGTTGAATTAGAAATGTGTAGTTTGCAATCACCTACTTGTCTACACATTCTCTATTTAAATCTTTTTAACAACATGTGCAAAACCACAATGAAATAAAGACAAAAAGACATTTCATAACCGAGCATTGAGCAACGAGTGAATGTGGAGAAGCCTGTTTTGCAGAGTATAGTACAGAAATGTTTATTTTTTGTCTGCTGAAATGTGGTCAGGGTCGACTTTACTACTGACTTGCTTAATGAAAACTAAACTTTTTATAAAAATAAAAAAAAGACAATAAAATACAAAAAATGTATATGCACAACGCAACTTGTGCACTGTGATCACAATCAAATTTTTTAAAACACACTGCCATAAAATCACCTTATTATACATTTTTAATTAATCTAAATCAATTTAGAACTTCTATTTTACATAGATATTTTCTCTTTTATGCATCAGCTGTTAACTATCGTTCCACACAATGATGTAAAGAGTTAGAGGGTGTGGGGGGAAAAGAAATTGGAGGCAGGCATCAAGATAACTGTTGTTATATAGAATAAGCTTTAACTTTAATTCGCAATCAACACCTGAAAAAAATTATATAAGTAAAGTTAAAGCATTAATGTGTATGCTATACAAATATACAATTGAAAAACAGACACATCCTGTCTGTTAGTTAGTTTTATTTTGTCATTTACCTCATGTATTATTAATGAACTTTATTTTAGCCCAGCTTTTGAGGATTTTGATACTGAAATTATGTTGGAATACTGGTTATTGTATGCGGCAACATTATCATCAAAATAATCATGTCAATAAAAAAATTTAACTAGAAAATAATATATTGTTTTTCACACAAATAATTATTCATTTTTTCAACATGGTGGTCTGTAATTTTTAATCAGTAAGAGTCTGTGAGCTGCTCTATATTTTCAAGTATTTATCATTAGTTATATCAGAGAACCTTTCAAACATGTGGTGAGTAAACATTTACTTCTTTATCAGAATCATGCTTAGTTGCTTTAGTACTTTAATTTGTATTAAGAAATACATCTTCTATCTTATTCCCAAGTTTGGAAATCAGATGCAATTCCAACATTAGGATAGTCTTTATGGTAAGGGTGACACTCAATTCTTTATTTTATCTTTATTTGTCTCAATTTTGATAGTGGGGGTCTGCATCTGCACAAGTTTTACGTTTGCAATGCAGAGCATTAAGAAGATTTTATTCGTAGAAAAAACAACCCTACTGCAAACAACTCATTGGCTTGAGCACACATTGCCTTACAGAAACAAATAACAATTTGTGCTTTGCTGCCAAATAGGTTTCCAGGAACATAAAAAAGCCTTCAAATTAGAAGAAATCTACAATATTATTGTCACAACTCAGTCAGCTGGAAACTCAACAATCACCACAGCATGCCATATTGGGAGTGTTAAATGAATTTTTTGTTCAGATTTGTCTCTTTCTTCAATCAAACTTTCCTAGCTATTTGATAAATATTTATTTATGTTTTGACTTTTGCTGTTCTTTGGTGAGTTGGATATGTTTAAGTCTCTATAACAACAATAGTTGAAACTATTATTTTTGTCAGCTGATTTGTGTTTAATTACATGTAACTGTAAAATATTTGTGTGTGATGTTTACATATGTACTTTTGAATAAATGAAATGAGTGTCTAAACACATAACTTGCACATTTGACTGATGTACTGTATATAGGATAAGCCACTTTTGATAGATACTGTCCACCGCAGACCAGGAACAACCCACAAGAGCTGCAATTTTGGAGATGCTCTGACCCAGTTATCTACCCATCACAATTTGGCACTTGTCAGACTCCCTCAAATCCTTACACCATTTTTCCTGCTTCTAATGCATCAACTTCGAGGACAAAATGTTATATCCCATCCTCTAACAAGTGCCATGATGAAGAGATCATCATTGTCATTTATTCAATGGCAATAATGTTATAATGTCACAATGTTATGCCTGGTCGGTGTATGACAATCATACTCATGTGGTTCTTCTTTAACATGTTGCCTCAAAACTGGAAACATGTAATTGTATAGAATGTTTTTGTTTTGTTGTACACTCTCTCTCACAGAAATTAAATAGCTCTGCACACAAAACAAGGCTTGGATAATATAGCATTGTTTGGCAAGACTAAAGTGGAAGAACCCTGATCTTTAGATCAGTAACTGACCTCATTAGTACTTGTGTGGCTAAATGATCAAATTCCCACAGACTTCACATTTTTGTGTAAAAACCTCTGCAACCCAGAAGAGTAGACATATAGTGTAAGTTTTAAATGGACATGACAGATACACTATCTTACTAGATAAAAAGTAAGTTGTCAGCTTGCATAGTTATCATGTTAAGCATGTTGCATTTCCTGTCAACTTCAAATCTTGATTACCGTATGTGTGAGTAACTACCAAAAATCAAATTTGTTGGTTTTATTCTTTTTGGTAATAATGTAGTTGTGACACGTTTTAATGGTTAGTATATATTTTTTTTGGTTTTCATCAACAAATCCTACTTCGAATTCCCGACCACAAACAATCACATAACACCAATCAAGTAACATTAAAAACGAAAAAAAAAACCTGGGAGGCATGTTGGCACGGTAGGTAGCTTTGCTTCCTTGTACCTCATTAGTTCATGGTTTAATCCTGGCTTCAGGTTACTGATGTCTCAATTCCACATGTTTTCCCCAGTTACGAAACAATGCCATTAGGTGAATTAATGAATTATCAAAAGATGCCCATTGATTCAGAAATAGGTTCTGGTTGTAAAGAAATTATAGATAGTTTACAAGTCTTTGTCATTAAACAGGAAAAGAGAGTAGAAAAATTCACATGAAGAGCAAGGTAATATTTAGTGAAAGAGTACTCATACACAATACAATACAGTGTAATAGACATATGGTGCTGGGTATAATGTTTATCCAGCAGTTCACAGCTTTGCTGTCAACCTCTCACAGTACTCAAATTCTTTTGCTCCAATCGCTCGGTCTCGAGCCTCTGGAGCTGGGAGGACGATGGAGCAGTCACTGTCGAAATATTTCCCAGAGATTCCCTCGGTCTCTTCTGCCACTGCACAGTATATTGTACTGACTGCACCTTCTGCAGCAGACTGCAAAGAAGCGATATGAACACACAGTTTCAGACTGAGTTCTTAAACTGTTTAAGAACACACTATCCCATTTAAGATACCATCAAGGAATGTGTTCTTTAGTCATGTATAAGGAAGAGATGGGCGATATAAACTTAAAACTATATCACAGTATTTCATCTAGCGCACCGTTTAGAGAAAAAAAATCATGGGCGTATATGGCCTGACAGACCTTACACACAGAAGTTTATACGGTACCTTAAAAAAGAACATTCCTATTATGTTGAAGATAGTTCGAACAATCCAGTTATAATGTCTCATAACTTCAGTCATAACAATTCCTGGGTGCAGCGAATTTGCAGTCACACCTACAATCATGAACAAAAAGAAAATAAAAAAAACATAGAGAATGAACACAAACTTTTCACTACATAGACACATCTATTTTTCACATCTATGAGAAGGTTATTTCATTAAAAATCATCTTCCAATGGAACAAGCCTATATCAAAGTTTCAAATTAGTAAAAGAAAAAACATTTGCAGGCAAAATCTTAACAAAAAATCTAAAGAGACAAAGAACAAGACTACAGTCAGACAATCGAAAAACAGATCAGGCTAAACTGGGGCAAAAACATGAAAACAAGAACCTGAGAATGATAAAAACCAGATTAACAGACAAAAAAAAACAAGTCTGAGTCTTCTCAAGACTGACTGTACTCTCTAAATTACATCAGCATGTGGACTTTAGGGAATTAGGGAGGAAAACACGCTGGATGTTGTTAACACAAACATTCCGGCACATCTGAGGCGAAGCTCCGCCCCTAACTCAGACTTCTCTGTTATGCTAATTCCAGCATACAGACTGCTAGTCAGGTGTTCAAAACTGATTCTGAAGCAAGCCATTTCTGCTATTCAGGACTGCTATGAATATTCTGATTGTTTTTCAGGCAGCCAACAGAGACTATTGTTTCCACATGTTACAAGGTCACTGCCATCATCCTCGTGCTGAATAAGTGCTCTGTGTCTTGCCTCAGTGACTACCATCCTGTTGCACTCACGCCTTTCATTATGAAGTACCTTAAGAGGCACATCAAGACCCTGCTGCACCCTTACTGGACCCACTGTGGTTTGTGTATCAACCTAACCACTTAACAGACAATCTCCACTACACTTCACCTCGACCTTACTCATGCTGTTTATTGACTTCTCAGCAATCATCACCATTATTTAGCATCTAATCACGAAGCTATTGGGCCTGAACACCTCCCTCTGCACCTAGATTCTGGACTTTTTGAATGAGAAACCTCAGGCAGTCAGGATCAGGAACAGCACCTACAGCACCCCCAGGGCTGTGTGCTTAGTCCCTTGCTGTTCACAGTGATGACTCATAAGGTAAGGCAGAGGCCAGCTGAGGAATGCCCAGCTCCCACCACACATCCTCACAAAATTCAACAGAGGGACTACTGAAAGCATTATGAACAGCTGCATCACTGACTGGACTGGAAATTGCACCAGAACATAAAGTGGATAGTGTGGAAAGCTGGGAAGGGGTCCCCTTTGCCTCTTTTCCTCCTTTCGGGGTCTCCTTTGCCTATATTATGGACATGTACACTATGTGCTGCATATGCAATATCATACACACTCTTCACTCACTTGCTATCTGGAAAAAAGTTCCAATGCATTTGGACTCTCACGTCCAGATTGTGTAACATTTTGTTTTCTGCAAGCCATTTGACTACTCAATACAAAGAGACTGGACTGACATACACACACACACGCACGCACGTGGATGCACACACGCACGCACACACACACACACACACACACACACACACACACACACACACACACACACACACACACACACACACACACAAAGATGCTGCTTTCATTTTTTGAAAAAATGTGGTTCAACAAGTATGCCCTTTTTTTCACTGTCATAAAAATTGTTGTCATTAATCCTGCCTTTTTGTATTTGGATATATTATAAACTAACCTTTTCACCAATGCCGTCCTTTTTTTTTTTTTAGGTAATCAAACAGACTCATATAAAATAATCAACATTTTTAACATACTTTTTTCAGATTTTGCACAAAATGACACCTAAATGAAAGTAAAGATATCTTACAAATAATGCAATTTCCTCAAAATTTAACCTGTTTCTAGACACATCTATAGAATAACATATTTTAAAGTGTGAAATCCAAAAATTGCCAAAATGACAAAACATTTGATTTTGAAAGATTACATAAATGTGCTTATATTTATATATATATATATATATATATATATATATATATATATATATATATATATATATATATATATATATATAAAAGCACATTTATGTAATCTGTAAAACATTTGATTTTAAAAGATTACATAAATGTGCTTATATATATATATATATATATATATATATATATATATATATATATATATATATATATATATATATATATATATATATATAAGCACATTTATGTAATCTTTCAAAATCAAATGTTTTGTCATTCTGGCAATTTTTTGGCCATATATATATATATATATATATATATATATATATATATATATATATATATATATATATATATATATATATATATATATATATATATATATCCGTGAAATTTTGTCTCCTTATACGTATGAAGCTAAAAATACGTATAAAGCAAAATGTATGAAAAGTTAAAAAGAAATGAGATTCAAGTGAGTCAAAAACTGAAAGTGATAACAAGAACTAAAACTAAGTGAAGATAGTGAAAGCCTTCCATCTCGTCTCCCTCACACCAGCAACGAGTCTCTTTCAAGATAAATATTGTTTTTTACTTTTAATTAAAGATTATTATTGTTACAATATACAGTAGTACAACAAATATCACTTATAAATGTATTATTATACTGTATTCATTTATATTGTAATGTATTCATTTTATATGGATATTTTCTGGGTCCTGGAACGAATTATCTGAATTTTCATTATTTCTTTTGGGGAAATTCGGTTTGGTATACGTATTATTTGGTTTGAGTACTGTTGTGTATTTCGTCGTCTTGATGGAGTGTAGCTGTCGGTTGGAAGGAATCTCCGTAGACGCAGTTATTTCGTGTGAATAATGATTTTTATTCAGCACAGAAATATAGCATTTTTACAGGCCTTCCGGTCAAGCCTGGAGTCAGCACGCTCTGATTCAAAGTCTGACTCCCGATCCATGGCTGCACACTCATTATATATTCTGATCATTCTCTGGGTCCGCCTCTTAATGTATAACAGATGTATATGAGCCTACTGTGCAATAATGTTTATCTTAAAGAGAAACCTGTCTTTGTCCAGATTTAATATATCTCAAATGTACCAGCGCTAACTTTCCCAGACCATTCATCTTAACATACAGTGAGAACGGGTCAGAGGTCTTTTCCCAAGAGGACATGCATCCTGGATCATATTCTATACTTCGGCTTATACTGATTTAAGGACGACCATCCGTCTCATTTTCCCAGTCACGGCTCATAAGATAAGCACTATGGGCCTTTCATACATTTGGCTTAAAGGAAAACATCTGGCCAGATGGTTCAGTAATTAACTTTTGGCCTTTCCAGGACTGTCACCATTTGTAGAATTGTATGAGTTAAGGCTTTTAGATATTACACATTTAAGATACTATACGTTTAAGACACTACAGTACACTTATCTGGAACAAATTACACTTGCAAACCAAGGTTTTACTGTGTATATATATATATATATATATATATATATATATATATATATATACTGATACTTGACTTATATTCTTAGTAATATTCAAATTCTGTGAACGTGAGTATAATATATAATTTTGTTCCGTACCTGTACCCTCTAGTCTACGCGCCAGCTCATTGGTCCAGATAACATTGTGTAGCTTTGTGTGGTTATAGACCATGTCCATAGTGTATGACAAATTCTCGCAATGGAAATGTGAGAAGTCCACCTTTCCTCTCCTGTGGTTAGCAGAGGAGACGTTTACGATGCGAGCTGGAGCCGATTTCTTCAAGAGATCTGTAAAACAATGAACGAAAACGCAATATATTAAAAAACTGAGTCGGCCGAGGTCAGGTCCTGTTGTAGGACAGATGTGAAGTCTGACCTAGAAGCAGATTGGTCAGCAGGAAGGGTCCAATGTGGTTGGTGGCGAAAGAAACTTCTAGGCCTTCCTCTGTGATTCCCTTAGGTAGACCTGCAAACAAGTCAGTTGTATAAAATGTGTATTGTGTATTTAATATCATATCAGCAGATTTCTAGGGTTTAAAAATGACATATTGATTACCTGAAGCCCCAGCATTATTGACTAGAATATGAAGCTCTTTCTCCTCCTTAATGATTTGATCAGCGAACATGTGCACCGATTTGAGGGATGAGGTGTCAATGATTCGAAGGTGTACATTCTGATTGCCACTGCGCTGGCGAATCTCTCTCAGTGCTGCCATCCCACGAGCCTCACTCCTACATGCCAAGATCACTCTTGCACCACGGCAAGCAAAGTCCAAGGCAATGAACTTTCCAATCCCTGGAAGAGAGACATATAATGAAAACAAGAAAATGTGTGAAAAAATAAACATGTCAAATTGATGATCTCTTGTATATAATAAATTACATCTTATAAAAGAATGAATGAAAATGATGAAATGAGTCATAAACATTATCTTTATTCTATAACCTGTTCAATAAATAATAACCGTGTATTTACTCTGTGTCATTTTTGAGACTGTTTAAATCACAGGGTTAGGTTTCAAATGTTGATATAAGAACCAAATGTTGATATAAGAAAGTTAAATACTGTGGAGACATCACGACTTTCAATAATACTTCTTTGTGAGCTGTAAAAAAGACTCCGAACAGTATCTAAGTTATAGCTTTTCGGCTTCTCCCGTTAGGGGTCGCCACAGCGGATCCTCCGCACGTTTGATTTGGCACATGTTTTACGCTGGATGCCCTTCCTAACGCAACCCTCCCCAATTTATCCGGGCTTGGGACCGGCACTAAGAGTGGCTGGGGATGGTTCCCTGACCGGGAATCGAACCCGGGTCGCAGCGGTGGGAGCGCTGCATCTTAACCACTAGACCACCAGGGGACCTAGTATCTAAGTTATAGCATTTCTTTTTATTTGTATTATCGAAAGAATGACAGCTGCCTTGTAAAAATGCGATCAGAGATGTGCACATCTGGGTTTGACACTTTCACTTTCGATGAAACTTTCCTAAGCTGCAAATTAACAACATCCACATTAAGTAAAGTTAGTAAAATTTTTAAAGGGCCTTTTATAACAAACAATTTACATTTTTCTCTGTGGAGGTCAGGTATCATTTTCTCCCTCTGACAGCCAACACAGAAAGAATGAGCAGTGGATTGTTTCCACATGTCAATCGAACCCTTAATCAGGACTTGCTCAGACTTGCTGCACAGCCCCATTATCTCTGCCGGAAGTTTTACAACGCATATTGCACAAACAACTACAAGTATCTACACTTTGTAGAAGAATTCAATATTTCAGTGTATAGGCTTTAAGAAAGCACTACCACTACTGGTTTATCCCATGAAAATAATGTATCACATGGTTACCCCCCATACCAAAGCTTTTCCCTACTGTTTTGGAAGATTTGCCACTTCTATGAAAAAGTCTAAAAGTCAGCAGAGAAAACCTATACCTCATTACAGAATTCTGGCCAACAGACTCTATATTATCTTTATGTTCCACGTTGAAATGATGGCAATGAACATCTCTCTGCATGGCTGCCAAGGCGAAATATATATCTTGCACTATGAAAAGCCATGCACATGCCGAAACATACTGTAAATGCAACACAAGCACTGCTCTGCTCAGGGTCATCAGATATCTGATAAAATGTCTATAACAACATAGGATTTTGTAATATGTATCACCCAGTACACTTCCTTATATTTAGTATTTAGGGTTAGTGTACCGCTGATGTATGATAAAGTTTACATTTATGCCGTTTGTCAGACGCCGGGATCCAGAGTGACATTTATTGAATTTATACACTGAGCATTTGAGGGCTAAGAACCTCGCTCAGGGGTTCAGAAATGGTAATTTCGTGGTGTTGGGATTTGAATAAATGACTTTAAGGATTTGAGAAACAGATTAGTGATTTCTTTTTAATTGCAGGATGGAGTTTAGGAATTTAGGATAGAGTTTATTGATTGTTTTAGTTGCAGGATGGCATTTAGTGATTTAGCATAGAGGTATAGCTCGTAAGATGTTTTTTTTTTTTTTTTTTTTTTTTTGTAAATGACAATAGAATTTAGTTATTTGTTCCCTTGTAGGATTTAGTTTCGTGATGAAGGATAGAGTTTAGTGAGTTTTTTCCTTGTATGTTCGAGTTTAGTGATTTATTATAGATAATTTTTTTTTTCTCTGTAGTATAAAGTTTAATAATTTAGTGATTTATTTTGTCCTTGTTTGATGGAGTTTATTGATTTAGGATTTTTAGTGAAGTTGTTTTGTCCTCGTAGGAGGGAGTGAAGTGATTTTTTCATTGTAGGTTGGAGTTTAGTGATTTACTATAGAGTTCAATATTTTTTTTTCCCTTGTAGGATAGAGTTCAGTGATTTAGGATTGAGTTTAGTGAATTTTATTTTGTCCTTGTAGGATGGAGTTTAGTGATTTAAAACAGAGTTCAGTGATTCCCCCCCAACCCCCCCTTAATGATTGAAGTTAATTGATTCAGGACAGAGTTTAGTGATTTTAAAAACTAAAAAAAAAAATAATCTAATAATACTTAGCATTAATGACCACAACTGCACACCAAGGTACACCGAATGCACGTTATTCCTCAGAGTGTATAAACTAGCTTTCAACAAACTATGATTTACAATTTTTTTTGTATTATTATGGCCATTTAAGCCATTTTGTTGATCTTGCACATATGACTGTAAGTTACCTGTGTTAGCTCCGGTAACGATTGCCGTCTTGCCTGTGAGCCGCACGGGACAAGTGCGCGGATCCCACCAGCCTCTCCGCTGCGCTCGCGTCACCGCGGCCAGCACGAGCGTGCACACCATCCACCCGGGATGCGCAATAAAGTCGGAGATCTCCCAAGCCATTTAGAAACCTAGCGCGCGTGTGTGTGTGAGTGTGTGGGTGTGCGAGAGAGAGAGTGTATGCTTTTTAATAAAAATCTTTGCAGTGTATTCAGCGAGTCTCAGGTACTCTTTCAAATGCCGACCGGACTGCAAATCAAAGTCCAGGAGGCTTTTCTGAAGTCTGAAGTCTGAAGTGAATCGACTCAGAACCATTTTTTTAAACAGTCATCGAAAACAACCAGAATCAGTATTGAAGCATCACATGTTGTATTAAAAAATGTTGTCTGATTTTACGCTTAACATCTATTAAAGTGACAATTCTAACTTTAAGATTGTGTATTGGTGACGTTCGTGAACGAATCGACTCTCTTAACTGCTTAATTTGCTGGAACCGACTCGAACAGCATAAGACACATCTATTTCAAGAATTTCCATCAGACAAACCCTAATCATTTATTGATGTCAGATCAATTATTTAATGACCGATTTGAACCTTAATAACTATGGAATGTACAACATATGTAGTTTTAACATACTTTTTACTGCTGTTCACGAACGAGTCGGTTCTTCGAATCGGTTCTTTTTGGGAAGTCAATTCACCCCTTTGATTAAAGACAATGAATTTAATTATATGATAAAAATGTGATTAGAGTTCATGTAGAAGACCCTAAATATATAGACACTAACAAATCTAGTGGAATAAACCTGAACTTTAAAACTATTGTGTTTATTGTGTTAAAACAAGAATTTCCTTGAAGTCGATACGCATAGCTAAAAACCGTTTTTTGTTGTCAAATGAAGAATCTTCTTTCATCAAACTACACCAGGAATAGTTTAGAAGCCATACTGATTTAGATAGCAATATGTCTAGATGACCTACTTAAAACTGAATTTCTGTATCACCAGTTTTAGGAAATTAATTTTGACTCTGCTTGCTAAAAACATGCCTAAAACTAAACAAACCATTCTTTTCGAATTTACTGTTGGTGATTTCAAGTAAACATAAAGCTTAAAACATATTCAGGTAATTGCTTTATGTTGACTTTGTTAAACAAAATGAAGGAAGTTCCCTGGGTTGCCTGGTTTCCTATCACCCCCAAAAAACTTATTTCTGCCTCGGATGTACTACCACTTTGATCAGGATAGTGTTTCCTGTCGATGAATGAATTGAATTGTTACACAATGGTTACACAATGCCTGTAAGGTGAAGCATTTTTGGTGAAGGCAATAATGTCCTTCAATATGTGTGTAAAAATTTAAAGACTAATTAATAAACATCAGTGTTAGATTTTTGTCATGCCCAAACGAAACGTAATTCTTGGAGAGCAATGTTCTTCTTTGGTTTATTGCAGTCAACAGGAAATATTTATACACATTGGAAAGAAAGCCTGACCTAAAGCTGTTTCCTGTTGGATAAGAAGACATACTACCCGGAGATGTGTGAGCCCAGATAAAAACTTCCTGTATACCTTATGCCAGGGGTCTTCAATCTTTTCCAGGAAGGGCCAGTGTGGGTGCAGGTTTTCATTCCAACCAATCAATGGTCACACCTGATAGTCATTGAAATTGAAGATCATTAGATTTGAACAGGTAGAATTTGGTGTGGACTTGCTTGGTTGGATTGAAAACCTGCACCCACACTGGCCCTTTCTGGAAAAGATTGGAGACCCCTGCCTTATGCACTAACATCGTAATTATTCTTTAGACACTGAACAGACAAAGGAATGTGTGTGAACCAGTGTAAGATACATCTTAACACTAACAATCAGCTAAATAAAATAAGAGGTCTTTTTTTTTGTCTTCTTATGTTAAAACAAATCAGATTTGTTAGTATTTCAGTGGTGTAAAGTAACAAATTACAAATACTCGTTATTGTTATTGAGTAGTATTTTTTCATCCACCTCTTTTCTGGGGACAATGCTGTAATATCAATTATGGGTATAACTTCCACCGAAAGTAGTTGCAGTGCTGACAGCAATATGTTTATGTGCGGTTTGATTTTCCGGCAGGAATATGTTTGTGGTTGCATTTATAACCAGACAAAGCTTAATTTGTGGCTTAAAAATGAGTGCTATCAGTAGTCCAACCGCGTTCTTTAGCCTAAGCTGTAGAACAGACAATGAGCTGGTGGAGGAACGGGGTTTATGTAGTGTGAAAACTGATGAGGGCCAGGTGTAGCTGATCAGTAAGTGGGAGAGCTGCTTGGAGTGATAGGTGGAGGTGTGGCTGGTGGATCCCTGACACCTTTCCTTCATCTTTCACATTTGATCTTTTTTTTTTTTGTAGAATAATTTGTTTTCCAGGATGTAAGATCCAGTGATGATATTTGATTTTAAGAACCTTCTATAACAAAAGGATTAGGCATGCTATACAAAAAAAAATCTATTTTATTAAAACAGTTACAATTAATGAATTTGGCAGAAGCCCTTATTCAGAATGACAATTATCTCATTCATACAACTAAGCAGTTGAGGGTTAAATGCTTTGCTCATGGGCCCAGCAGAAGCAACTTAGTGGTGGTGGGATTTAATCTAAAGCTAAGTATCATTCCTCCCAAATAGGCATATTAGAATAATTGGACATGCAAAACAACACTTTTAACTGAACAGCTTGTGAGTGCAGACGATGCCTTCACTTTATACTGTTATGTTGAATGACTGTCACACTTTAAATGTAAGATATGGATTTTAACTGGAGTTCTGTGCTTCTGCTAAACAGGAAGGATACCCACCAAGGAGTCTTTTCCAAAAAGACACATGCCATTTCATTTATAGAAAGGTAGGGTATGATCCTTTATTTTTTGTAGATAGTTGATTGTTGAAAGATCTGCCTCTTGCTGTCTGGAATTGCATCACTGAACCACCACCGTTTCTCAGTGTCACACTTGGTTACTAGAGAGGTATGTCTCTAACAGTTTGGCTTTTAAAATGTTTTTTTTTTTTTTTAATGTAAAACGCAACAGCTGATTATAGCTTACCCTTTTCCTGTCGATCTGAATAGTATATTCAGTAATAAAGATATGAATAGTTATTTGTGTCAGTGGGAATTCATGAATGCATAGGCGCTGCTGTTTTGCTTTGTTCAAGCATATTATCTCGTTCAGATAACTGTTATTGTAAAGCTCAGTGCCTGGACTTTTGGATCTTTTGGATGTGATATTCCATTCACTTCTACTGTGATGTTTACATTTACATTTATTGCATTGGGCAGACACACCTTTTTGGAGCGACTTGCATCTCGTTTACATCTGAGCAGTTGACGGTTAAGGCCTTGCTCAAGGGCCTAGTAGTACCAGTTTGGTGATGCTGGTATTTTAACTCACAAGCAATCTAACGTATAAAGTATAAACTGAGCTACCACCTCCCGCAAGGTTGTTTCAGTTTCTCGGCTTGTGGTGTTTGTGTTCACATGTAAGTGGGCTAATAGGATCCATCCTTAGCCTACTCCATGCAGTATTGTCTCTCTCATTAGTATGCCTAAAGTTAAATAATATATACTGTAGCACAACACCAGTGACTGTATTCTTTTGTGATATTTTGTTTATTTGATTGAAAATCATTTTAAATGCATGTTTTTGTAAATCTACATCTCCTGCCTTTCAGTAGTGAAGTAGTGTTTTTTTTTTTTTTTTTTTTTTACTGTGACACTATTTATATCTTGGGAAATGTATAGGTTGATGTAGTTTATTCCTTCTATAGCATTTTAGCTATTGTTTCCCTCTCAGCCAAGTCAAGTCAAGTCAAGTCAAGTTTATTTGTATAGCGCTTTTCACAACAGACATTGTCTCAAAGCAGCTTTACAGAAAACAACAGTGAAGGTGAATGGTGTGCGTTTGTCCCTGATGAGCAGCCGTGGCGACAGTGGCAAGGAAAAACTCCCTTAGATGATATGAGGAAGAAACCTTGAGAGGAACCAGACTCAAAGGGGAACCCATCCTCATATGGGTGACATCAAAAGTTTGGTCATAAATCTTTCAACACGTCACATAGTTTGCATGCTTCTGTTACTCTGCTAGTTTTGCTAGCCTTCACTTTCCTAGGTTTGGGGCCTGACAGGGGAAACCGGCCTGTAGGAAATTGGCAGATGACCAAATAGGAAGAAAAACAAAGCATTTAAACATTATTGTATATCATTATATTCTGTGGTTTGGTCCATGATATATTGTATCAATTCATGAAAATATTTGAATTAATATATTAAACAATTGACCTTTGTCAAATATTTAGTTTATGTTACCTGAATACTTACTGTGTTTATATCACGCTCAATCCTGCTGTGAGGATTAAAGCCAAAGCATACAAACAATAGAATTTTATAAGAACTGGACCCTCAACACACAAGACAAAAATGCACAAAGTATTGTGAAACTGGTAGACAGAATCATGTGCCTTATTTCATCACAATTAGCATACTCTGTATGAACTCACAGAGGAAGAACAAGGATTTTGTATTGATATTAAATGTTGAATCGTAGTATTTAACTGACCCATTAAGATAACAGACTTAATTTAGCCCGAGTTATCAAAGGGTTTCTTTTTTTTTTTTTTTTTGCCAAAAAGCATCCCATATACTTTAACACATTAACGTACACAGGCAGAAATCATGCTATAAAATACAAAATGAATTAAACAATTAATCAACACAAAAAATACAGCGCTGATATTAAAATACGGAAACTGTAAGCCATACTTATAGAATATTTAAGTACAAAATTGTTCAAACAAAAATACAAATCCTAAAACATATACATAACGTTATCATGTTCTGACTACATATCATACTTAGTTATAAAGTAACACCTAAACTCTTGTTTGAACAACCTTGTAACTGCATAGATTGCACATGAATTCAAAGCTATGATGCAATTTTTTTACAGCATCGTGTATTCTTTTGAACTGAACATTTAAAGGTCATGTGGGCTAGGAACGACCCCATTGCCCTTAGATTTCCTAAAAAAGGACACTCTACCAATACTGAGTCCTCCTGCTACCCAGAAGGCTATAGGGCTGTTTTGGGGGTGTGTGTGACAGGGAGGGACAAGAAAGGGGACGCTTTACACAGCTAACCACATGACCACATGGGGGAAACACGTAACATCTGTAACTGAACTGATTTACAGCAGAAACACGTTAGGGATTTATTAGGAGTCTAATAAAAAGGAAGAGAAGACGAGTAAAAGGAACTTAACAAAAGAGCACATACAGTTTGTAGGCATGTTGGAGGAGGGGAAAGTCGAGGAGCTGAATAACACCAGGAGAAGAACAACATGGTGGATTAGGAAAAAGCATGTTCGAGTGGGCCTAGCAGAAACTCTCAGCACATTTGTCATGATGGTACGATGACTAAATTCATGCCAAGTACAAATTCCATTAACAGATATCTATTTCGATTACGATTCTATTTTCTATCGACTCATTGTTATTGGGTTTTAGATATCACTGTTTAAGTTAGTGATTTTTTTAAAGCAAGCCATTAGTAACAATATGAGAACAATTTCTCACAGTCAGATTCATATACAGTCACATGCACATTGTGGCTTTGGTCAAGATCCTGCATATAGATACAAAGAAATAACCACAGGACCTAATTATCCCCATATATCATTACTGTTTAAAACCTTTACATGTTATTCCACTGATGTTTGTGTGTATGTGTCAGGAGAATTTCAAATTTAACATCTAAAATATAATGACTGGAAAAATGACTTAGCTTGAACAAAAGGGTACAAATTCTACACAACTCAAATAGAATCCAGCTAAAATGTGGTCAAATAAAAGTAAGTGAGATTTTTATAAATTTGATAAATAAAATGTTAGTTTTTATGCTGTTAAAATTGAAAAATAAACGTTGAATTATTTAAACCTGTTAGATGTTATTAAAACAACTATAAGTGTTTCTCAAATGTTAGCTAAATGATGCTAGTCTACATTTACATTTAAAATAAAATTTGCAGTATTTAGCCGACGCCCTTATCCGGAGCGACGTACAAAAGTGCTTTGAGTCTCTAGCAATGAATAAATCTACACGGGTATGCAAGATTACAAACTTAATATAAATATAACTCTTTAATTCTTCAAAGCAAACTTGGAAAGTGCTAATTTAAGTGTTTCAGGAGGAGGTTGCTTGAATATAGTCAGGGACTCCGCTGTACAGACATCTAGGGGAAGTTCATTCCACCACCTCGGTGCCAGAATAGAGAATTAGTCTACCTTGGCATTAGCGAAGAAAACAGGCCATATTGAATGAATGTAGTTGAAAATAGAATTCATGCCCTCTAGGTTCTCTCTCAGTTTATAAAAAGCTTTGCTTATGCCAACAAATGAAAATAGCTTATGGAGGTATTTAGTAACATTGTCTGACATTCTGAGGTAAATATTTCCTTTTATTGTGGTGGTTTATCTATCTTCAATCTCACATGGAAACCTACACCAGTAAATAAATCGTGTCGGATTAGAAGGTCACCGGAGATGATGAACAGGCAGAGTTCTTGATAGTTTCTTTCTACATTTATGAACATTCGGATTGTATGCTAAACTATCCTGAAGACTCCTCTGTGTTGGAATTGACTGTTCCAAAACACTGATGCTAGAAAAGCTTGCAATATCAACAATTATCTAGTTTTCTTTGTCCAATAAGAGCAAAACCACACTGTTTATATCTTTATTACTAGCTTTAGATTAAATTGTGTTTGCCATAGAAGCCCAGGTGAATGGGTTGCCACTATTGATATTAAATTTCTAGGACTAGCTTTATCTTTTTTTAGTCACAAGCTAAACAACAGCTCGCAAGTCTGTATGTACTTGTCTGTATTCACAACCAATTGAATACCATGACACAACAAGCTTTTTCCACAAAGAAGGTAGAGGTCAAGACAACTAAAACTTGACTATGTTCACGAAAAACTTTAAACATGAACTTTTATCACATATATAATGCAGTATATGGTATTTGTCAATAAACCTTTAAATGTAATATCTGTATATATATAAAATACTTGTTTGTTTTGTAGGTGTTTGGTCTAGGTTCTGTTGCTCAGGTGGTGACAGGTGGGGGGGTTTTTGGAGACTACCTCAGCATTAATCTGGGTTTTGGTCTTGGTGTAGCGATGGGAGTGCACACTGGTGGGAAAGTGTCAGGTAAGTTGCTGAAAAACGTGTGTGCATGTAGGTGTCTGAAGCGGTGTTCTTTATTTTGCCTTTTTAAAAATATAATCTGCTGGAGTGATCAGAGAGCTTTGTTGGTATTATTCTGAAATTTGTTACAAGTTTGATAAAATTATAAGATTGGAATTTTTACTAATGTTTAGCCACCAAAGTACCAGCACTTATTTTAACACCTTACTTAAATGAAATCAGCAATGAACCTATATAAGTAAGATGGCAAACACAATTAACGACAGATGCAGACTGGTGTGAAGCACAATTATTATCACCATGAAGTTTAACATTTTAAAATGACAACATTTTAAAATAACAATCTTCTAATCTTCAATCAATCATTTAATCAATCTTTATTAACATCTAACATCTCCCAGGTAGAGCTGAACAAAGTGCAAGAGGCCAAAAAAAAAAATCTTGACCAGTGTCCAATTTCACTTGCAGTGCCTGTCGAAAGAAAGAAAAAAAAAGAAAAGTGTTTTATGAGAGGAATATTTATTTTGTTTATGTGCCACTATGTAATTGAATGGTAGAAAGATTTAACCAAACAAATATATAAATATACAGATAGTAAACTTTATTTTGATTGAAAAATAATCCCTTGGCATGAATAACACCTTTAGACAATCTTGGCATCCAGACAGTTTCTCCAAGCTTTTACCTGAAACACTTTGCCATATCACTTTTAAAACCTGCCAAACATGTTCTTCATTAGTTAGATATTTCTTTGTGAACTTTCAGTGATCCAGTTCATTCGAGAGCAGTTCAATAGAATTTGGTTCCAGTGACTGGGCAGGCCATTCCACGATAGATATCACCCCAGCTGACTGTTTGCTCTGTAAACAGCACTTGTTGATGTATGCTTCTGGTCTAGGGCTGTAACTAACGATTATTTTGATAATTGTTTAATCAGACGATTTATTTTTATTTCTTTTTTTCAGACGAATTGACTATTCAGATAAAATATTTATTGGATGTTTTGCTAATTATAACTATATAAAACCATAATTCAGGGTCTTTATGTAAAAAATTTACTTAAACATGCACAAGCCACATAGTGAGTCTGACTTTAATATTAAGATATTTTAGAGCTTATAGTGGCTGCTTGTTGAGTGCATGGGGAATTTCTCCTTTAAACAAATTCACTCATGCTGAGTTGCTTCTTTTTGTAAAAGAAAACCCCAAACAAACTAAACAAAACAGCATTTGAGTATGAAAGACAGAGATTGTGTTCAGTTGTGAAGATATAAGCATGTAAAAAATATAATACATTTTATATTATATTATAATATTTTAGTGATATATGCATAAATTATGTATACAAACATTGAAAACAAGTAATTGAATGTAATAAATGACGTTTGAAAACGGATAATTTACTGTTGTAGTAGACACACGCTATAAAAAGAGAATGGAAGTGCTAAAAATGTGATCGTTTACTGCTGCAGTTATTTGTTGCTTTTAGATTCAGTGTTTGTTCGCACCGGTTTAATTAAATCCATCACGATGTCGCGAGCGTCGATCGCGCAACCGCGAGTAACGACAGAACATATCCAGTGCGACTGTCGCGAAGTTACACACAAACAGTTTACACAATAGCACTTCATTAAACTTTGCCATTTTCACATGATGATGATGATGATGATGATGCAGTTTTTGTTTACTGTGATGATGTTTCGCCTTCATCTGTAAGACCAGTGTGTTTTCTTTTCATGTGCTCGTGCATCACTGTGGTACTTCCATACCACACAAGCTCCGCTTTGCATAATTTATTATCACTTACAGCATTTTAATATAAAACAAAAAATTGCCTTAACTTGAGCATCCCAACTAATCGATAACGTTGACAACGAATTTCATTATCGATTATTAGCGATTTTATCGATTAGTTGTTGCAGCACTATTTGTTCTGTTCATTGCATTGTTGGATCCAATTAGCTGCAGGCTAGATGGAATTGCATGGTATTGAAGTCTGAAATAGAAGCCATGTTGGTTCAGTATTCTTTTTACCTGGAATAAGTCTCCAACCTTCCCTGCTACAAAACAACCCAAAACCAAGGTTTGATCTCCATGTTTGATCTCCATGTTTGGCAGCAATCTGGTAACATTTTTCCTCCTATTATCTTTCTCACATAAATTATTTTTTAGAGCATGGAAGGACAAATTTGGACTTATCTGTTCAAAGAACCCATCTTTCACTGTCCAATTCTTGTGTGTTTTTGCCTTTTACCTGTTTTGTTGCATTAAAAAAAGGAATATGCTTCTGTCTCAAAAATGATAAAGGACAGAATGTTCCCAAACGTTTGACAGACACTATCTATTGAAAATTTTCAAGTCGTTGTTTAGCACCAGTCTCTTTTAATTTCACTTAAAGTTTTCAAGACACAACAAGACACAGGATACGCGTGTTCTCGCCATAACACGTCCTTATTTAAACAAACAAACTCTGCTTGTTAAATTGGAGTCTGTTAACTGACACTTTGCAAATATTTATGCAGGTTCCTGTCATGTGTAAAACAGCTAACTCAAATGTGCGTTGCAAACAGGAAAATACAGTATTTATTTTAGGATTTGTGATAAATAATACTAATACTACTATTCACAGAGCAATTCATGTGATAGTGTTCTGATTTTATTACTCAGGTGCTCACATGAACGCAGCAGTGACGTTTACGATGTGTGTACTTGGCCGCCTGAGCTGGAAGATGCTTCCAGTCTATGTAGTTGCACAACTTTTGGGCTCCTTTACTGCTGCAGGAACTGTTTTCACCCTTTACTATGGTGAATGAACATGTACATTCATTCAGCTTTAAACCTGATGACGTATTTTGACAAAAACAAACAAAAAAAACATTCCCACTTAACTGTTTATAGATGCAATATACCAATACTGTGAAGGAAACTTCACAGTGTTTGGCCCCAAAGCGACGGCAGGGATCTTTGCCACTTATCCAGCTCCTTATCTCTCAATACAAGCTGGATTTTTGGACCAGGTGAGAATGAAAATGATCACTTCATAAAAAATTCCTTCATTTATAACTTCTTGAATTGAATTTCAAAATATTTCTATCTGTTTTACCCAGGTGCTTGGTACTGCAATGCTGTTACTATGTCTGATGGCTCTGGCAGATAAAAGGAACCAGCCTGCCCCAGCTGGTGGAGAGCCTGTTGCGATTGGAGCGCTTATATTGTTGATTGGTGTTTCCATGGGCAGCAACAGTGGTTATGCCATTAATCCAACCCGAGACCTGGGGCCAAGAGTCTTTACAGCAATTGCTGGCTGGGGATTAGATGTATTCAGGTAAATTTAATGCATAAAAGATTTATATATATATATATATATATATATATATATATATATATATATATATATATATATATATATATATATATATATATATATATATAATTGTAAACAAGCCTAAATACTTATCCATTTCAGTTTTTGTAAAGAGTATATATTTAATTGTTCATGTATCTTCAATATCTACATTATGTTGGTGGATCTGGAGGCTTAACCCATGAGATGAGAGTACACAATAATCTTGCTGGCACACACTGATTGGGCTGTTCAACACAGACAATTTTGTACTGCCAATCCACCTACCAGCACAGTTTTAGAGGTGAAAGGCAGCCAGAGCACTGAAAGGAAACTCATACAGACATGAAAGAACATGCAAAATTGACCTAAATATGAAACCATTGATGAGTCCCTGAACTTTTCTTTAGCTCATTTGATCACACTATGTTTTAGCTTTTACATTCTATTTTTTTAGTTGTCCTTTAGTCAATTCATCCTATATAACCACCTTTAATTTCATTACGACTGATCTTATGAGTCTTAAATAAACATTTACATGTAGTACAGCAGGCAGTATTGTCTCCTCGCAACTCCAGGATTCTTTGTTTAAATGCACCCTTGGGTTAAGAGTTCCATGTTCTCCGGTTTCCTCCCTAAAATATGCTGTCAGGTGGATTGGCTAGGTGTGGGCATTGTGCCCTGCAAGGAACTGGCGTTTAATTCAGGATTTACTTCCAACCCGCCCAGTGTTCTGGGATAACCTCCTGATCCACAACACTGACTGGTATACAGCACTTGCTGACTAGGAATAAATAAACACATTTCCACTTTTGTCTTTCCCACAGGGCAGGCAACAATTGGTGGTGGGTGCCCTTGGTGGCACCATTAGTGGGTGGAGTGACTGGAGCATTAATATATAAAGCATTTGTGGAGCTGCTCCATCCTACGGAAGAGGATAAAAAAGCTGAGCACAGTGGATCATCAGAGTGCATATCACTAAATCAGTGCAATAAAAACAACATGGGTGAATGTGTGAACTGTTAACATGCTGAGAATTACTGGAATCATGAAGACAACAGACAGGTGCTCATTATTTTAACGTGAATCCAAATAGGTCTAATAGTAAAGAAGCAATACAATCAGCTTCTGCCTGTTTCAATGGATGATTGAAACCAGTTTGGAACCTCTTCTTATTATTGAACTTAAAAACACACAAAGGTAAGCAATTGCCATGACCACTGAGAATGAACTGGAATGAAGGAACCAAGGAGCAATATTTACATATTTAAATTTATTTTTTAATAATTCACCACAGTAATGTTTTTTGTTACTTATATTTTTGTAGATTTTACAATTTTTTTAATTTTAGAAACTCATAACCTCAACAGCCAAATGAGAGAAATATTGCATATTAACATGATACAGAAACACCATAAAACCCTCCAACAGTAAAACTGTTACAAATAAATGATTATATCCAAAAAAATGTTTCTGTGAATGAGTTGTTGATAGAGAAATAATAATGTTGAAGGGGCGGAAGAATTATATAGAATACACTTTTTATTTATTACAGCGACTGCCAGTGCTGCTTTTATAGACATTTATTCAGTATTGAGAATTCAACAGCATTTTAAATACATTCCTTATAGATTACATTTATTTAATCTACACAAAAATTACAGTGAAGCTAAATGGAATATTATCCATCATTTTATCACCCTGAAAAAAAAAACATGTTCACAATATTGCACTCATTAACTTAACATTATTTGAGTACGTTTAAATAAAACATTTTCAGCTGACCATGCGATTGTCTCTTCAAGCTTTGCCTGCTTTTGATCCGCGACCTTTGGCAGGACCTCCACCTGATGGGGCCTGCCTGGGCTGCTTCTTCTTGGGAGCAGGAGGCTTGGTTTTGCCACAGAAAGCCTTGTCTGGGTCCAGATTGTTCATGAATGTTTCACCAGGCGTATCGGAATGGAAGTCACCTTGGAACAAAAGCGGCTGATAGAGAGACGCCCATTGCTGTATGAAAACAGAAAAATTTTTTGGATGATGTAATTGATTAAAAGCCAACGTATTATTAGATGCAGCATTTTCTGTATTTTTGGTCAGAGTATTATTATATTCATCTGTAGAATTAATCAGCCTGATGGAATAAGCATGAATCTGGGTTTATAAGAACCACTGTTATTGAACTGCTGGTTATAAGGCTTTAAGGAGTTTTAACTCCACACGTTTGAGCTCTACAAGCAGAGCATTCCATCACTTGTGATCGAAATCAAAGGATGTAAAGAGTTATAGCACAGTCAAAGGTACAAAACAGCCATGTTTTGCTATTAATGTTCCAGGTATGATGATGTTTCGCTGTTGACATTTTCTCCCACATATAGTTTATTCTGCTGCTGGTGATGTAGAAAGTTTTTTTTATGCAGGGATTTAACATCTGATAACAATCTGATCCGACACTGAACACAATGCCTGAAAGTGTTACTTAAAATAAATTATTCATTCATTCATTCATTCATTCATTCATTCAGTATTGAGAGAATCTGGTGCCAACTTATAAAAGAATATGGCAAAAACTAATTTTAACATGATCAACTTTTGTAAATAGTTTCATATGAAAAACATAATAAACATAACATAATAAATGTATGTTTTTCGTTAGTAAATTTAGGTGATATGAGGAACACTAACCTTGGCTTGTGGACTGGGCCCGTACGGTGTAAAAACATACTGCCACTCCGGCAGTCCTAAGTGTGTTATCATGAGCCTGTAGTATGCAGTGAAGGAGGAAGTGAGAAAGTGCCAGTATAAACACCGGTCCAGAAACCATATTTCACTCTTTTTAGCCACAGCGTCTATGACGTACAAATAAAGAACAATACAATAAATAAAATAAATTATTTATACATGATATCGCCCAATAAGTGCCTTATTTGTTACACTTGCTCTGTGTCAGAGGACTTCACCTTAATGATTACCTGGAGTGCAGTTTTTGTAAACAAGACAGACCCTGCCATTTCCACTGCAGGGGTCAAGCTCGAAGATTCGGCTACGGGAGTCAAAGTGAGGCTGTTCTTGTTCCTCTGATTCTAGAGAATTAAAAACATTTGACAGTGCATACAGCTTGTGGTAATCATAATGCACTGTAGAAATGGTTTATGTAACATATAAATAGTGGGATGCAATATTCTGCACAATTTCCTCACCTTCTAATTCATCCTTGAAGTCAAGGTCAGCTACAGTGGGTGCACCAGGGAGGGAGTAAATATTGGACTGCACAAGCAGACGAAGTTTTGCTATGCTGTTGATCACCATGCAGCCTATAGGGACTGGGTCATCTATAAAACACAGATATTCCCAACTAGGGTTGCAAAGGAGAGGCACATTTCTGGTACAATTCTGGAAACGTTCCATGGGAAATGTTCCAATTGGAAACTTAACAGAAAATGTATAGGAATGAATTAGAAATTTGGGGAAATTTATATAAACTGTATCATGCATGCAAACTGATTCGAATTGAAATTTAAATTAAATCATTATTTTTTTAATCATGTTATACTTGATAATGGATTTTTTTTTAAATATATATGAAGCAGTATTAATCTTATGTTCAAAAGCCTAAAAGATAAACACGCTGAAGTAAATTGCTGAAGTAAATTTTAAACATAAATGTATGTAATGTTTATGTAATTTGCATGAAAACTCGACAAGATAAAAAAAAAAAAGATGATAATTTTTCGACAATATTTTGTGAGCAGGGTTTAAGAACTTCTCAGTGCACAGTGCATGTAGGGGGCGTGGCCTCAGCAGCCCTGCAGTAAGTGTGCTGTATGTATCAATCATGAATGTGCAGGTAGAAACTCAAAAGAAATTGCAATAAATCTGGCTGGTTTTTTTTCCCAAATACATTAAAGTTCCCTGTTATAAAATAATCTGCAAATTTTTTAATTCACGATTTATTCCTATATATTCCTGCTAATTCCCATTTTCAGTGTTAAAAAATCCTGGAATTTTGCAACCCTATTCCCAACAACATTTAAATAAGACATTTCACGTAGAGAAACCTTGCTGTTGATGGACAAGCTGGCTAATCTTTTGTTTAAAAAAGAATGTCAAGACTAAAGACTGATAATATGTGCCACAAACCACTGTTTATTGACTCACTAAACCAAGGTTTGGGAGTTCTAAAGGTCAAAGTGAACTTAGATAACCGTCAACGCAAATGGGAACATACCGTAACTGCTCCCAGAAGCAAATGATTAGCGGTTATCTTTTTCCCTCAATACTATTTTCCCTGTAAGTAAATATGCTGTAGGGCTTGGTGTCTTCCTTATTCCTGGACCAAAACATCAGACATCAGAAGCACAGTGGAACAGTGGGCAACAATCCTGAGCTTCTGGTAGCAATACTGTCTGCACAGGGTTTATGCACATGCCCTTTGTACGTCTATGTCCTTCCTTTGGGTTTCTCTGGGTTCTCTGATTTCCAATGAGTGGCTCGAAGGTATGAATAAGTGTGTGATGACTATGTGATAAATGGACTTGTGTCCCATCCAGGTGTTTCCAGACTAGGTCCTAAAAGCACTATGACCTTGACTAGGATAAATACTAAAGATGAATGAAAATACATCAGAACTCACTTTCCAGCTTGGCGCTCCAGGTAAGAGTGAAGCCATCTGTGGTGAGGTAGAAGTCCTTTAGGTCCTCCGGTAAAGTGCAGTTGTTTTTCTTTAGAAAAAAACCAAGAATATCCCTGACGTAAATTTACTTCAAATATTCGTTTGCAGAAAAATGTTTTTTAAGTTTACCTGTTCCCATGATAGGAGACATCGCTTCTCTGCAGGTTCTTTCTCGACAAACCGCACATTTGACACACCGGGAAGACTTTCTAGATTGTCCAAAAGTAATTACATTTAGCTTTAAAGACAGCTTTGGACACTGATCAGATTCAAAACGTAATCACCTGGGGTGGTTTTTCAGCAACCTTGAAGGATTTCTAGAGGTCTTGAGTGCATGTTGGCTGCTTTTTCTTCACTCACAAACCATCTCAACTGTATTTAAATTGGGTGATTGTGGAGGCCAGGTCATCTGATGCAGCACTTTATCACTCTCCTCCTTTACATAATCTAGTAGTGTATTTGGGGTAATTGTCTTGAAAAACAAACTGGGCAAACCAGATGGGATGGCATGTCACTGCAGAATGCTGTGGTAGCCATGCTGGTTGTGTTCCCTTAATTTTGACTAATTCTCTAACAGTGTCACAAGCAAAGCACCATCACACCTCAATGACCACACATTCAGAAGAACAACAAGCACCCTCTGTATGTTCACCCTCTGTACATCTACATAAAAAACACTGCATTTAGGACCCACAATTTCACATTTGGACTCATCAGACCAGTTTTCCACCAATCTAATGTCCGTTCCTTATGTTTTTTGGCTCTTCTGCTTGTTGTTCTTCCGAAATTAATATTTTTTGCTGCAATATGATTATTAAAGGCCTGAATTTCACTGTGCTGTAATGTATATGTGACAAATAAAGGATCTTCTACCTCTAAGAAGGCAAGAAAAATCACAAATTAACTCTGGTCAATGCACAGTTGTGAACATAAAACCATTCCAGGTGACTACATCTGATAAGAGAATGGCATGAGTTTGCCAAGCGTCATCTAAATGTAGCTACATTGAACAATATGAAATATAAAACATATTTTGGGTTGTTTAACAGTTTTGTTTACTGCATGGTTGCATTTTCATAGTTTGGAGGTCTTCAGTATTAATGTACAATGTTGAAAATAATAAAAAATAAAGAAAAAGTGCTCATGCAATGCAATAAACACACACACACACACACACACACACACACACACACACACACACACACACACACATGCAATGCACTGCACTGCAATAATGTAAATTAGAAACATGCAGTCTACAGTTAAAATAATCAGAATCCTAACTCACCCAAAACTCGGGTTATTCCAAGGGTAAATCTTTCCGGAAACCCTTTAAAGAGGGTCTTTTCATCTTTCGCATCCTCCATTCCCACCTGATTGTGTTTTTTCTGAAACCTACACACATTCAGGTAAATCCCGCCCTCTTCACTGGATAGCAAACAATAGGGTTGTGAGTTGATTCCTTGATGAATCGATTCTCCGAAGCTCTTTTCCAGGAGTCGACTGCTAACGACTGCTTTACCTCGTGTACCTTTATTTACTGTACCGTCAACAGTTTGGACACTCCTTCTCCTTCAGTGTTTTTTTTCTTTATTTTTGTTATTTTTAACATTCTACGTTAATACTGAAGACATCCAAACTAGAGCATGTATAATAAACAAAACCGTGTAAACCCAGAATATGTTTTATATTTTTTATTCTTAAAAGTCAATTGATTACGAAACAAAATTGTTTCCAGAGGTGTTGAGTGCTTGTTGGCTGCTTTTCCTTCACTCTCTGCTCCAATTCGTCCAAAACCATCTCAACTGGATTTAGATCAGGTGCTTGTGGAAGCCATGCCAGGGCCACTAAATTTTCTAGTGGATTTATTATTATTATTTTTTATTTTATTTGACACAATTTACAACCAATGGAAAATGTGTTTATTTATGCCAAATAAATTAACAATAAACCAAATAATGCTAATGCATCATTTAAAAAAAATCACAAAGGTTAATTTAATTCGAATTTATAGTACAATCAAACTGGTATATTTATTACTTAATTCATTTTACAATTAACTTTTTTTACCCATCTCTCGTACTGTTCAGCACAATAATTGTGCAAAGTCGATTCCTAAAAATCGGAATCGAAATCTGAGTCGATTCCGACAGTTATTGAACAATGCTCCGCTTGATAAATGTAACGTTAGTTGTCCGAATACTGGTGTGAAAAGTAAGTAGGCACAACAACCAAACGCACAGAATTGACGACTGCCTATTGGTCAATGTTTTGATAGACAGCTAATTCAGCGAACGACACAAACTGAGCAGGCGTTTATCGCGGAGGTATGAACCAATTATAATCGTGGATGGCAAGAAAAGGCGGAGCTTTTGAAGTTCTCCTGGAAGTGGCGGTTTGTTTCAATATGGCGGCGGTTGCTGATGGAGAAACGAATTCGACCGGGATTTATTGGATTAACGACAGTATCCTTCGGTGTTCATGTTTTTGTCGTTTTATTATTATTTTTGTTCGTGTAGGGTTTCAGGGTGTGTTTTATTGTTAAAGCTTGATATTTTAAGGTTTGTTAATAGTAAAGGTTGCATTTTAAATGGTGGCTTGAAGAACATTTCAATCATCTTGAGAACATTTTGCTTAACCATGAACAGCTTCAGAAGATGAGCAGTCCACAGTGTTAGTTCCAGGTGAGATGTGAAATGAAATGAGATGAGATGAGATGAGATGTGATTAAAGACCAGATATAAATCTGCTTCCTTCTAGTCGTTTAGGTTCGTAAGTATTCAGTTTATCAGTTTGCTGATTGGACGTTAATGAGTTCAAATCCCAGGACTACCAGGCTGCCACTGCTGGGGCCCTTGAGCAAGGCCCTTACCCTTTCTCTGCTCAGTTGTATACATGAGACTGAATTGAATTCGCTCTGGTCGAGGGCATCTACCAAATGCCATAAATGTTGTTGTACATATTTCATCTTTGTAGTGTTGTGATTTACTTCTGGTCACGTCAGAACGTTAAACATAACTACAAATGGATAAAGTGTACACACGTGTCATTCAGAAGTTGTCGTAATATAAGATGCATTGAACTTATAAGGGAAGTGGATTATAGAGAAATGATCAACATCTTGCTTGTGCATTGTTGATTAATTTTCCATAACCAGAATATGTTTTATACCTTACAGAAGTATCGGGACACTTGTCCAAACCAGCCATATGTGGTTCTTCTCCAAACTGTTATTACACGCAGTATGGATGCACACAACTGTTTAAATTATCAATTGGCTTTGGATGCTCTAGAATAACCTCTCACTTGAGCTCGGAGATCAGACCTGTTGCTATAAAGTGCCGACTTTATACCTACCAAACACCTTGGGGGTGAATTGGAATGCTGACTGCACCACTGACCTTCTCACCTCTCCTAGTTTCTGATGAACACCTTTTGTGACTGAAAATGAACACATCTCCACGAGCACACTCCAAAATCTAATGGAACATCTTTCCAGAAGAGTGGAGGTTATTCTAACAGCAAATGGGGACTAAATGTGGGAAGGGGTGTTCAAAAAAGCACCAGATCTTTTGGTCAAACTTTTGTCCATATAGTGTTTTTATTTTTACATATCATGTCCCCCCTTTTTCAGGTGCAAGAAGAAAGAAGGGACTACAGGTAAAAGTAAAACCCGCCTTAGACATGAAGTCAAGGACTGGGAAGAAGCCGGACCGAGTACCAGATTTCCCTGTAGCGAAGACGCCTTTGCAGAAGGTCTCTGAATTTTCATCCAAATCCAGAACTCCACCTCGATTGTCAGAATCGTCACAGACTCAGGTGTGTAGGCATTTTTGTTTTGCAACCTCAAGGTGGAACATAAGAGAAGGGACTATTTGAAGTGGCAGCTCAGTGGCAGCTCAGTGGCAGCTCAGTGGCAGCTCAGTGGCAGCTCAGTGGCAGCTCAGTGGCAGCTCAGTGGCAGCTCAGTGGCAGCTCAGTGGCAGCTCAGTGGCAGCTCAGTGGCAGCTCAGTGGCAGCTCAGTGGCAGCTCAGTGGCTAAGAATTTGGAATTCTGATTCAAGGTTCAGATCCTTAAAGCAGCAAATTATCACTGCTGGGGATCTTTGTAAGTTTGTATCTTAGTTGTAGAAATAAGATAATTGTTAGTTGCTCTGAATCTCCCAATTGCTATAAATGTAACTCGCACTGCTGCTGTTTATTTTTTATTTTTTGTTACTTTTTACAGGACATCCCTCATAGACTGCAAGTCAAAAGCAAGGCGTCATTAAAGGACCTTTGTCCAGAAGACAAGCGTCGCATCGCCAACCTGATCGAAGAGCTGGCGAAGTACATGCACATCATAGAATCATGCATTAGGGTTATTCATTATTAATAACTTTAATGCATTCAATATCTTTCAGATGAGGGGATTTTTATTGCCCCTGTGGTGCTGAATGTATGTATGAAAGTCTTGCTTTTGATGTCGTCGTGCCCCTGCGCTACAGTCTTCCCTGCTGATTAGCTCATTAACAAACTTGGACAGTTAAAACAGAGAATATTTCTATAGCAGTGTTTGATCTAAAATTCTGTCTGGGCTTCTCCGAGTCATGTGTTTGGTCGGTTTTCGACTTCATCTCAAAACATCACTTTTTTTTTTTTACCTGACAGTTTGAAATTAAACCAGGATGATAAAAACAGGATGGTTGTGTAACAGCATGATATTACAACAGCACATGACCCAACTATGTTATTCTTATTTTTGTTTACCAAACAAATTTTAAAAGATAAAAAAAAAGAATAGGTTTCATAATGTAGGTTTTTGTATATTATAACTTGAATTGCTAGAAGTCTAAATCTTACCTTACTGATCTCACTTCTCTCCACCAAAGTTAATAATACAAACATCCAGCTTAGTTATAATAAACATATTCTCACAGAAAACTTCACTATATTCTAGTTAAACACTCTAGGGTTACTAGGGTACTGCAGAGCTGCTGTTATTGAAAATGCAATAAGCTGACCAATCAGACCAATCCAATCTTTTTACAGCACCATGCTATAACACTGCTTTATGATTGAATGTTATACATTTGTAACATTTTTTTTCTTTTATAAACACTGTGTTTTTTTCCATGTCTCAGAGTAAGTGAAGAGAAAGAGGAGTCCGTGCAGAGGCTCAAAGATGAACAGGATACGTTCGAGAAAAAGATCCTACAAATGGAAGAGCAGAATCGACTCATTGTACAGGAAAGAGAAAGTATCCTTTCTTATCCAGGTTTGTGTGAGGGTTTTTTATTTCTTGTTTTTTTTTTCTGGTGGATTTTACATGTTGTGGACCAATTCGGACACTAGAGGGCAGTGTTTTGTTTTAAATTCGAATGAAGAATTGAGAGGTCTCGCTTTTCCCTGCTGGAAAGTTGATCGAATTAAATGACAAAATCCAGATGTTATGAAGGCATGTTTAGATCTATATTTAACTGTAAGGTTTTGTATTTTTTAACTTTTATATTTTTGAAATAGACTTTGCTGATAATGAAGCAGAATATCTGTTACTAGATCATGAAAATGCAGTCCCACCACAATAAAGAAAAATTTTCACTTCAAGCAGAATGAGATACTTGAAAATTAGTTACATATCTAACTTGTTCCTTGATGGCTATCTAAATAAAACGATTATATTGTTTTTAGCAAGTTAAGCAATGTTTAAATGTATGTGTGGTGTTTTTTTTTTTTTTTTTTTACTTGTGCAACACCAGTGATTTAACAGCAGGGGGCAATGTTTAACCGAATATCTCCTCCTGTTTCTATATTTTCATGCTGCATTTTAAGCACAAAAGTCCAAACTTATCACGTAGATGTTATCCATATTTAAATTCAATATAATAATAAATATATAGTTTGATGTAAGACTCTGATTATATCTGCAGTATGATGGGCTAAAAGCTTTGCTTGTTTGCAGTCGAAGTTTATAGTATTTAAGCTTTGGGATAAGGTTCATACATTAAACCATTTTCCTTCTTTCAAATGAAAAGCCATGAACCGAGTTTCTCATTCAGTTAAGCAGTTTATAGTATCAGTGCAGATATTTGGCACCTCCAGCGTGTTTTGCCATTTTGACGTGGGTCATGGAATGCCGAAGCGTCAATTTCGCTCAACGGCATGAAATATAAGGGGTAATCAGCAGCTGGTAAATTGCCCCACTGGCACCCAGAGCTCAGAAATTAGCAGCGCGCAACTCAATTAAGTGCACTTTAGCTGCACGTCCTGGCATTTGCACTAAACCTCAAACCCCATTAAAAAGAGATTTTACTCGAAGACAAACTGTACGAGAGCCTCCCATCGTGATGGGCTGCCTGAAGGCACTGCGGAGACGCTGGCTTTTTCGGGTTGTTTCTAAAAGGTTAAGGGAAGGCGAAAGGCAAACTCATTTAAAGACTTGTGTTGAATAATCTCCAGAACAATCAGCTCGGTCTTATCTGCCAAGACCTACGCTATCATGGGGATTCTCCAATCTCTGGATTGAAGTGTAAAAAAAAATCCGACCAAATCATTAAACTCTCTGATGTAGGATGAAATTCTAAGCTTATGCATAGAATGAAATTAGAATTTTTATCACTTCGTCTTCGGCATCCCACGCTACTGATCCGCGCACCAGATTCCATTATATATCGAGAAAAAGAGAGACGCCTTGTTCCCCCTATAAACAAATTTACATCAAGCGCCATAGACGACACAAAAGGGAAATAGAACGCATTCACCAATATCATTAATCTTCTTTAGGTTTGGGTGGCAGCGCTTTGAATAGCATTGATGGATGGGAATACTAAAACCACTTTTGTAATAGTTTGTTTGCTCGGTTATGAGTTTGTTGATTCTCCGGTTCTTTGGGGCAAGAACCCATGAATTAGCTTTCCATCACTAAGCCATTACTCAAGAGTTTATTTTTTTCATGAGTAATTACTTTTCCACACGTCCTGATAACTGGAAATGACAAACCACATTTTTGTAATAAGTGAAATATAGCTGTCCTGCTAATCAATTTGCATTACAGTTTATACACACACACACACACACACAAGCGCGATGACTAGGCTTGCTTGGTCCCGAGCTGTTAAAATATTCTCTTCAGCAGGATTTTGTTCCACCTTGAGGCGGATTTCATTATTTTATTTCTGTGCAGGCTGACAGGGGAGTGAATCATGTTGACAGTGCCTGTCTGAAATATCGAATGCGAACTGTGTGTTTTTTGGACTGGAGGGGGGTGGGGACGCCATCGGCAGCCCTTTTTTCCCTCCCCTGATGTCGGGGGCCCGTGAAAGCTCTGTGCGATTGGCAGGTGACCGGTGGAGTTGCCATGGCGTACGGTGCGGCGTGTGAGAGAATCTTATCAGTCGCGCTCCACTCGCTCCAGTTGTTGAGAGTTCCTGCTGTTAGCGTGCATGTTTACGGCCCGCCTGCCTACCGAAAAAAAGACTCCTCAGCGAGTGGGATCGTACGCGTGGCATTAATGAGACGAACAGCGAGCTTTTTCCGCCAAACCCGTTTTAAAACGTACGTATCTTCGATGGGAAAAGTCGACAGTTATCTGTAGGTTGTCACTTTTTCCCTTGTGCTGAAGGTCTGTACAACTCAGAGTATGTGGAGACGTGTGCTATAATGTGCCGTCTCGTTCTATACTACACCTCCGAGTTATGGGTGTAGAATGAATAGGATATAACAGTAATGTCACAATCTCAGATTGTAAAGTGAAATGCCATCGATTCAATTACGGATTAAAGGAATATGAAAAGGGTTTTATGTTCTTGGAAAATAGAAAATCAACAGGGTGATGCAACATGGTGCAACACAAAATGCTGCTACATTTGTCAAGCTGAATTCCTTTATTTCTTCATTTCATTATTAATTTTTTTTCCTTTCCTATCAGCACGTAGGTCCCCTGGTGGTCTAGTGGTTAGGATGCGGCGCTCTCACCGTTGCAGCCCGGGTTCGATCCCCGGTCAGGGAACCAACCCCAGCCACTCTTAGTGCCGGTCCCAAGCTCGGATAAATGGGGAGGGTTGTGTTAGAAAGGGCATCCAGCGTAAAAACATGTGCCAAATCAAACATGTGGATGATCCGCTGTGGCGACCCCTAATGGGAGAAGCCGAAAGAAAGTTTATCAGCACATCCCAAAGTGTCTTATATAACAGCAGTTTGTGTCAATAGTTACTTGTAATGCCTTGGAACATCCATCAGACATTAGTTCCCTGTTATGATCTGATTTTTAATGAGGTTGAAAAATGCAGCTCGTCGTGTTATAAGAAGCCACGGAGCTCAGGTCCCGAAGACCTTCCATGAATGGTCTCCTGACAGACTTCTTGATATCGATGAGGATGCGGTTTTCTTTTCTAAATAACATTTTTAACACATTTTTATATTACATTTTGGAAAAGTATAAAATCAAATCGGATTTGATTCAAGTGATTTCCAGGTCTGGATTTGTATGTAATTAAAAAACACTGAATATTGAAATAAGTTTTTCTTCTAAAATCTACACCAGATACCGTCGAGAATGGCGTTTTTGTCTACAAACTCTTTTGCGTTCATGCTTTTTGGTTTTTCAACCGTTACCCAAAAGTTGCTCAGCCTCCCTGAAATGTGTGAAAACGTAAGACGCTTCGACCTGCCTGCCGTTTATCTGGCGTTTTCAATAAGCTATGTTTCCATTGACTGGAATTGTCGTCTCAATGTGGACAGAAAGCCAAATCGGAGAGGAAAAATATGCGTTTTCAAGGCAAAAAAGTATTAGTGTGGCAACCAGGAGGTGTTTTTGTTAATGGACTTTAGTACTGTTTGGTGGTTTCTTGGTGAATTGCACATAAACAACCCTTTTGTTGGTTTACAGTTTAAAAATTGAATTTATAAATGAACTTTGAGTTTTAGAATTGCAGTTTCAATGAAGTGCTGTGCGTTGAATGTGGTTTTGTGTTCATTTGTATGAGCTACAGTGGCTACAGCCTTCCAGCAGTTATCTGACATACTCTGACGTCAGATGTTGAATATGGTCTTAAATATCTTTAGGGAAGTCTTATTTGAGTCTGGAAACATATGGAATTTAGAAAAGAAAAATGTGTAGGGACCCTGTATCGTTTTATATGTTAAGCCTGTTAAAATGAGAATACATTAATCAATACCTTCTATGAGGAGGATTGGAGGATCCACATAAGCACCATACTATTAAAAAAAAAAAAGAAACCCGGACCCAGAATCACAGCTCTAGGTTGTAAATATAGTTAAATATACTTTAGGCTTAAGGTGTTCAAAACATATGCTGTATAGTTAAAAGGCAGAGGCACCGAATGCTGAATTTGCACGTGTGCGTGGGCTGGTGACGGAGAGAAAGAAGCTGAGCTGGCTGTGTCACGCCGTCATTAGACGGCCCACTCGGCGTGAAAACGGTTCTGCTCCGCGTTAGTTCTGTTCTAGTCACTAAAGTGTGCGTGTGCCAGCTTCCTATCTCCGCACTTGGCTCTGTGCCTTGCCCTGGCCAACCACACACAGATGGAGGAGTCTGTGAAGCCTTCGCCTCGAAGAAAACCGGTGCCATCCCCCAGCAGCGAGCTCATTTCTCTCGTCCTTTTCACCAAGTCACAAACGCGCCGGATGCTTAAATCCAATGGCGGTTGCGTTCTCACCACGAGCCGTAATGGATCCCTTTTGTCGACGCTGCAAGTTAATGCGTGTCATTTACAGCACAGCGGTCGAAACGTTTTTAACACAAAGCTTTAAATGGCACACATTTTGTTCTTTAAAAAGTTGATAAAATAAATATGTAGAACTTTTGTTCGAAATGCAGTACATTTCTCCGAATGTATTACTCCCCCCTAGACAGGCAGCGTGTAAACCTGTGTGTAAGTCCTGCCTTTTTCTTCTTCGTACCTTGTAATTTATTCACTTGTCTCTCCTTATCAACTTTCAGTGGACAAAACCTCACAGGAGGAAAGCCGAATGGTTTGTGTGACTGGAAGTGAGCACAGTAGTGGTGTTATTGAGTGTGTATTGCCCCTTGACCCATGCTTCAGGTTTGCAGCAGCAGTACAAGGAGTGCCAGGAGCTGCTGGGACTCTATCAGCAGTACCTTTCCCAACAGCAGGAGAAACTCAACCGGTCCATCTCTCAGCTGAATCATTCACGCTCCCACTGCAGGGTAAGCTCCGTGTGCAAATGTGATCTGAAGGGCCTAGGATTTTTAACATTTATTCGTTTCTTTCGGGTTTCCCGAATTCCGGGAATTTTCAAGACTAGAAACTTTCCATGGAAATTATTTTGAAAAAAAATGGGACTGAATTAATCTTGTTAAAACAACCAGATTTTACTTTAATTTCTACCCTGCAGATTCATCAATCACAGCACACTTACTGCAAGGTTATTAAAGCCACGCCCCCTACATGCAATCTTTCTTCTACCTTTTGCTAGCCAGTTTTGTGTTCTCCTTCAGGAGTACAGTACGGGTCAATAATATGGACACATTACTTTTTTTAATATTTCTGTAAAGTTTCTTACGCTCATCAAGCGTGCATTTATTTGATTAAAATAAGAACAAAACAATAATATTGTCAAATATATATTAAGAATTGTCTATAATTGTTCTGCTTATCATGAAGTTAAAATTAAATCTGTATTTGTTTGCATGCACACCAGCTTATGACCAAACAAAATGTTGGTATATGATACAGTTGATATACATTTCCTTTATTCTCTCAATAATTCCCATAAGTTTCCAACTTGGAATCTTTACAGAATTCCCCAGATGAATTTTTCTGTCTAAAATTTACCGGAAATTGTCTCGATTTTCCCGAGTCTCGAGGCACATAAAGCCATGAACCACATCTTGTATGTTTTGTATTTAAACCTACGTACATTTGCTTCCCCGAGCGCTCACCAGCAGTTTATCCCCTCAGTAGTCATTTGTCAGTATTTGTGCTACAAACATGGTTAGAAATCAGATAATGGGTTACAAGACCATTAGTAAATGGGGCAATAACACGAGCGCTGGAGTCCAGGCTCAGGCAGACCATCGACTCTCTTATCCTCTCTTTTTCTTCTTCTTCTTCTTATTCTACAGTAGTAGGGGAAAAAAGTAGTTTGTCCTTTGACCTTGGCTGTGAGTAATGCATGTTTTTATGCTCCGTGACCTTTTCTTGAATTAGTCAGCATCCCACTTCTGTCCTCGAGGAGGCGAACACTTCCCCTTTGCCCTGAGTGTTTATCTCTTGTTTGGATGACCTTGGGTTACTGCACATGCTGCTAGATAATCCATCCACCACATTCTCCACCGCTCCCCACAGTACAGTGTGTTTATGCAGCATAATTCTGAAGTCAGTGGCCATCTCAATATCTCTCCTTTCTTTCCACAGGCAGCCAGTAGTGAGAGAACATTAAGCAGAACCCATATTGCGAAAGAAAGAGGTGCTGTTTTTAATGGCTCTTATTTGGATCCCCCTAATTCTGGAAGAACAGGGTCAGCAGGTTACGCTCACTCGTGTTTAGCCGGCGTCTGTTCTGGGCCTTCCTCCATTTCCTCGTGTTGCATTGAGCACGGCGGAGGAAGCCATGAGCAAGACGCACCAGGTGTCCACAAGCATTCAGGGGATGGTTGGAGTGAGCCACCGCATGATATCTGCCGGAGGAAGGATCAGGTGGCCAACGATGCCACCAAGCCGAGAGACACGCGCCATGAATTGGGGCTGAAAAACGAAACCGGGTGCTGCACGGGGCGCATCGAGCCAGCGCCCTACATTGGCAGGGAGGACTGGGAGGCGAAGCGCCAGCGTTTGCTGGTTCAGAAGAAGCAGCTGGAGGCTGAAAGAGAGAGGCTGCAAGCTCGACTTGCTGAGCAAGAAGAGAGGCTGCTGAAACAGAACCAGGAGCTCAGACAATCCCGACTCAACCACAGCAAGTACGGAATATTCTTCCCTTTTTTTTTTTTTTTTTTTTTTTTTTTTTTTTTTTTTTTGCTGCTAACACAGAGCCTTCTGCTTTCAGGTTTCAGCAAGAATTAGAGCAGTCTTTTAATGAAATAAGATTTAATGAAACACCTCAACCCAGTGTCACTGCACATCCACACAGGTAATAAACAGTGAATTTCTGTTCATTATATACAGTGCTTATGTAACGTTAAGGCTAAATTCAGATGCTCTTTCAGTCGTGTGTGTGTGTGTGTGTGTGTGTGTGTGTGTGTCTGTGTCTGTGTGTGTGTCTGTGTCTGTGTCTGTGTCTGTGTGTGTCTGTGTGTGTGGGGAGCAGAAAGCTTGTGTATCACCAGGAAGTCTTCCCAAGAAACCGTTCCCTCTATATCGCTTTTTTGTTCTTCATTTAAACCTGCAGTGAAAGAAATGAGGGAGGTCTTCAGGTCCTGAAGGGAAGTGTCAGACAGCCTTTAAATGAAGTTCGACCAGAGGAGCACAACCTGCAGCGAGCCGATCCTAGACTTTCAAACGGTAGGCCTTGTAAACGCATTTGTTTAGAGAAACCGATCATATACTTTTAATTATCAAATGCTCACATGTTTGAACTGCTGCAGTTGAAGCATCATTTTTCCTAAAGGTCTCTCCACAGTTGCTAAGAAGGATATGGCCACCTCTCCTGTAAATTCCCCAAAGTTCCAAAAGTCATCGATACGACAGAAATTGCCGGTCAGCCATCCCAGAACCCCACAGTCACCAAAGTAAGCTAGATTCTTTCCATGCAGTGCAAATTTGGACCACAAAGAATGTCACATACTGTAAATGCTATCTAGTTATTCATTTATACATGTAGTCCCCGAGCTACGATGCAAATGCGCTCCGATGACCCCGTCGTAACTTGAAAATATCGTAAGTCGACACATGGCCTACCCAGGAGTCTTAAAGAATAGTGATCAGTACGGGGTAATTTAGCAAACAGAGCAATTTGCACTACTGCGGAATGTAGGAAAGGGGCGCATGCACAAGCAAAGCTTCGGCAAGACAAATAAAAAAATAAAAAATAAAGGAATGGGACGAGCAAAAATTGGGTTTTAAATATTCCTGACTTGTAAATATAAATCTTTCTGGTGCGTCGGCTACCAAGTAATTTAGGCCACAGTATTAAAAATACTGGTGTGATTGTAGGTATTTTTTTTCTCCCCCAGTTGCCTTCAAAATCTAGTCTTAAACCTATTGTGCAGTTTTCATCCATCTTGTAAAGGGTGATCAAATGAAACGGAGTAAATAGTGAATTACAGCCCCCCCTCCTTGTGTGGTGACTTTGAAATGACTGTGAAATGGAAATGCAGTCTTATGTGTCTGCTGGTGTTCTGTGTTCCAATAATAACCAGCCTACCGGACTGCAGGGAGCAACAAATTAGCTTACTTGTTGCTTCACTACAATTATTTCGTCTCCTTTTTGCACGCGTTGTTTTGCGACACAGCTTACAGCCCCGTTTTATATTAACCTTGAATCGCAGCTGCTGCTATTGTGTCGCACAAGCTATCAGATTTGTCTGATGGAGCGGACGCTTCTGAGGACTAGTCACTCGTTTTCTGTAACAATGAATAACATTGAAGCAAAGGCAAGGTTAATGCTTGCAATTAGATGCCGTGCGTTTATAATGAACGTGGAAGTACGGGGTCATCAGCTGGTGACGTGGTCTAGATGTGCTACTTGAGTGATATTGTAGTAAACTTTAGGGTTTAGTGACAGTTTTTAATATTGCCATCAGTTTTGTTACTGCAGCAGATATTCTGTTCATCTTCTAGGTGTCCAGTGACATAAATCTAAAAATATCCATCATTTATCTAAACAGTGACGGTACGGTTTAAGAAATATGTGAAAATTATACACTGAACAGGCACAATATTATGACATATCACGGGTGGGAAATAGTCAGCAACATTTGGTCCAAGAAGTTGACATCTTAGAAGCAGGAAAAATGGGCAAGTGTGAGAATTGGAGCGAATTTAACAAATTCTGACGTCTAGACGACTGGGTCAGAGAAAAACTGCAGCTCTTGTGTGGTGATTTCGGTCTTTAGTGGTCAGTATCTATCAAAAGTTCTCCAAGGAAGGCCCAGTGGTGACCTGGAGACGGGGCTACAGGCGGCCGAGGCTCCTTGATGCACATGGGGCGATCCAACAAACGATCCAACAAACGAGCTCCTGTAGCTTAAACTGCTGAAGTTCATGCTGTTAATACTTGACCGGTCATGACTGTTTTGGGAAACCAACCCAATAATAGGCAGGTCAAGTTTATTTCTGTAGCGCTTTTCACAACAGACATTGTCTCAAAGCAGCTTTACAGAATTTAACAGTTAAGATAAAAGATGTGTATTTATCCCTGATGAGCAGCCATGGTGACTATAGCAAGGAAAAACCCCTTTAGATGTTATGAGGAAGAAACCTTGAGAGGAACCAGACTCAAAAGGGGAACCCATCCTCATTTGGGGGACATCAAGAGTGTGATTATAGTCTTTGAACAATCCAGAACACTGAAGAGTGAGAACTAACATAAGCACTGGAATGTAAGATTATGAGTAATGATCTTTCTACATTCTTTTACAGTTATTTGAGATTATAGGCAGATGGTCATAATGTTTCGCTGATCAGTGGCCATAAAGTCATTCCTGGTTGTTGTTCGCGTCCTATTTATCGCCATAACAGGGACACATTTCTGAGCTTGTGTATATACAGCAATTTCTCTTTCTTATTTTTGTTTCTTAAAATTAGGAATCTAATTATTACTCCATGTGTGATTTTAGATCGTTGAAATGCGACTTGCAACACATTTCGTTTTTTTTCTGCTTGTCACTTCGGCCATTCAGTAGCAGAGCGCCTTTTATTTTAATGTTCGACAAAAAAAAAATTTCTGACAGGAGCAGCACTCTACAAGTCCAATAAAAACCCCCCATCCAAATAAATGCAATTTAACAAGCGTGCTTTTGGATTGAGTGAAAAGAGGAGGGAAGGCAGCAATTTTGTGTGAACAACACAGCAGGGTTCCTTTCCCCAGCGCAAAGCGGCGAGAGTGGAGCACCCTGTAAAAAGTATTAATTGTGTTTTTGGGAAATGTTGCTTCTCCGACTGAGCTTTTTTTTATGCTAATGAAAAGAACACGAGGTGATGTATGGATGGAAGCGAAGAAAACAAAACAAAACAGGAAAAGCGGTTTAGTCCGTATGAGATAGTGGAGGAACTAAATGAAGATTTTTTTTTTTTCCCGGCTAGTGCTCAGGCTGACAGGAGCCAAGCTGAGTCCCATTAGCTGTCATAGCAGGCCTCAGCAGCAGGTGTAATTGAACAGGGTTCTCCAGCCCGGGCCACGGACGCCCCCCCCCCCCCCCACCCTTAATGAGAAAGATGGAGGCAGAGAATGAATCACTGAACACTAGCATGAGACACACTTCGCAAAAGGGAAGGAAATTCATTACTGTTTCCCTTTAACATGGAAAGGTAATTAATGTGACAGCATGTCTTTTTTTTTCTTTTTTTTTTTTTTTTTTTCTTCTTTTCCTTCCCCTTTTCCCTCTTCTTCCACTTCTCTCTGGGTCCAAGTACGTCTCGCTTAGTGCTGGGGGAGGAGAAAAAAACCCTGGAACTATTTGCAAGTCATTTGTAAAGAGTCCTCGATATTTTATGAAAATCTTGCAAACTAATTGCCTTCCCCTTTCAGCACTGTGTATTGTAAATGTTTCAAATGAACACAGGCCCAAATCTTTTCTCTAATAACCGAACATAAACAGCCTCGTTTGCCTACGTTTCGATTTATATACACGCCAAAGACTAAGAAAGCTGACTGTTGGGGCAGGAGGTGAAGAACGGGGTTAGGGGTTCTCATTGTCTTTATTTTCGCAGACAAACTTGATGTCTTGGTGATCATCGGGATCCTTGACTTCAGGGAGGTTGCTACACATTGCTTTAGTTCTCATTCCGTTGTAATGAAACGGATTTTAAACCCAGGAGTCCACTACATGGACGATCTGACTATTGGGAAAATGCCACTTTAAGTCCAAACCCAAAAGCTTGTACTTTTCAATTGATTTTAGAAGTAGTAGATGGGCAAGGCTGATTAAGGCTTTATTTTATTTATTTATTTTGTCTAACCCTGATGAAGGCTACAATTCTATTGACAGGACAGTGCTGATACTAACAAGCTGTGTGGAAAGTACGTTTATTTATGGTCAATATATATATATATATATATATATATATATATATATATATATATATATATATATATATATATATATATATATATTTTAGTCCCCTGTCCTTAGGCTTCTTTTGCATTATTTAATTGTGAATCTGATTTGAAGGAATCGATTAAGCCTGTCATTTTAAGGGCTTTGTTTTTTTGGGGGGTTTTTTGTTTGTTTTATTTGCATAGGTTTGTACCAGAGGAAAGAACAAGGAGTCCAAGCTGCAACTCGCTTGTTAACTGAATTAATTGGCTTTTAATGAATTAGCAACGATGTGAATTCATGAATATTTTAAACCGTGCTGTTCAAATGAATTCTAGCGTCGAAGCGAGGTTAGTAATACATGCACTCGAACTGAATTGCTTGAATTTCCTTTATGTATATTATAGTAAACCCTTATTAATTTTTTGTAAAATGTTCAAGGTTATTGTAGGCCTGTAGTGATTCCAAAGAACAGGATTTCAGTGTTTTGTCAATTTGTGCAAATGATCCTGGGATCTGGCTGTATTCAGTGGTATAGATTTTGTTTTGTAACCATGATAATGAAGGAGTTTTTATACCACAGTGCTGCTAAATTCTCAAATCCGAATGGTCAGAAGGTGATGGTTCATTTTCCAGAGCAGAACCCTGGACAGTTCCATATACCAGGTTAATATTTATGCACTCTTTGAAGAAAAAAAAAATCCATTTTCTATAATACCATCGTCCCCATCATATAAGAGAATGGAAATTTTTGGAATGAGTCTCTAGTGTCAAGACTATTATATTTACAGGTAAAGCTGTAAGTTAAAGTCTCACCCACAATCGCTTGAGATTGATGTGTTTAGTTTATGAATTACTCATAAAAAATCCGGAAGTACTTTCTGAGCTGAACAATACACACCTTCTGACCAATCAGAATCTAGGATTTAACTGTGCAGGGAAAAAAAAAAAATAATAATAATAAAAATAATTGATTGAGCTTGCATGCCGTTTAACATATAAAAAATTGTTTCTATGGGCAAATTGTTGTGGTTTGATCCTGCTATAATTGGAAAATGATTGGCCTCTGTGTGAGCCGAGTAACTCAGATCCTTGTGTAATTCCGTCGTTGATAATTTTACTATAAAACCACACCTTGTGTTGTATTCGTTACATAGCAGCACACTGTTATTTACTTTAATCGCTGTTAGATAAACGCAGCCAGACTGCACTCTCAGCTAGCTCACGTCTGCTTAGCAGTAGTGCTCACATGCACACTGCACTCCAGTATTTTAAAACAGTTTAAAAAGGAGATTATGCAGAAAGCCGATAATACCAAATTTTACAGCTTCCTTATTTTTAATTCATGAGAATGAGTCTTTAGGGTGATGTATTTCAGAGCCTCAGCTTGTTCTTACTTGAACTTTTATTCGGTCCTTTTCACAGTAAAATGTTATCTTGGTGAAAAGACCAACCAAATATATGAGGCCCATATCCCTGATCTCATTTATATAACTGAGTAGGGTAACTTGTGGGTTAAGGGCCTCCCTCGAGGGCCCAGGTGCTGCTGGAATTTTAACTAGCAATGTCCTGAAGTCCAACGTATTAAACACTGAGCTTCTCTCTCTCTCTCTCTCTCTCTCTCTCTCTCTCTCTCTCTCTCTCTCTCTCTCTCTCTCTCTCTCTCTCTCTGTCTCTGTCTCTCTGTATCTGTTTGTATGTATGTATGCAATCCCAGAGTTACGTTGATTCGTTTCAATTTTTTTTTTTACAAATATTTAAATTTTTTGTGCCATTTTTATCAATTAGCTGTCAACAGAGTTCAGTTGTCTGTGTTCAAGCGTGTATTTTCTTAGCTTTTTGTGTTTCGAAGTCCAATTTTAGCTCTCGTCTCTCTCCCCACTCGCAAACTGGAGCTTATCCATGCGCCCGCTTCCACATGAATATATACTGTAAAGATTATACATTACAGTAGTGTAAATTGCTCTGTTTTGCTCAGTTATGTACAGTCATTTGTTAAATTAATAGCAAATTACATTTTACTACCCCATACTGATCATTATTCTTTATAAGACACCTGTGTAGGGTAGGCCACGTCTCCACTTACAGTATCTTCAAAGTACGATGGGGTCATCGAAACACATCATCATAAGTCAGGGACTACCTGTAAAAAATAAAATTGTGTGTGTGTGTGTGTGAGATATAATAGTGAACGTGTAATGAGTCCTTTTTTGCCTGTAGGCTCTGCGCTTACTTTCTCTGCACTCTTTTTTGTTGATGAGGATGAAATCGACATGCATTTTTGCCCATTTAGGATTTTTGTATTTTTTTTCTTAATACTGTTTGGCCTCCAAATGAAAGGAGCACTCGAGCGTCTCGGACATTTTTAATGAGAATGGTAAAATAACTGGGTCTGAGGACGAGGAAGCTAATAAACACTCTTTTGTTTGGCTTTACTGAAGCAGAGCTGAAACCTCATCTCAGCGTCTCTCCGAATTAGAGCGTGTGGATGAACGATTTCCAGTCGTCTCCTCGGATAAACCTATAGATGTTCTCTGGATTAAGCGAGACCGTCTCTCAAGTGACAGCGATATCTCGTTCACTTCGCAGTGCCTTTTATGAAAAGCAGCGGAAAAGGGGTTTCGGAAGATACAAACGCCATAGGCATTAGCATTCTTTCCAGCGATATCCTCCTAACCCTGACTTCCCAACCCCTCCCTTGCTCAAACTATACCCCTCTTGCCTTGTTATAGATTGTGACCGGCGGTAAGTGATGCATTATTCATACCCCCAATGTCGTGTGTTGATGGATGGCTGTTTGAGAGGCCTGTCTGTTAAATAAATCAACACATAAAAATGCAAATTCTCACATTTCGAGAGGGAACGTTGCCAAAGTCCTACTCTACCATCCCCTCCAATCACCAGCCCCCCACCCCACCCCCCCTTTGGCATTCACTTATATTCTTAATATAGTTTCCCTAAATGTAGAAATATGAGAGAATTTAATTGATAGACAAAAAGTAAGTGTATATCTAAATGTCAGTGAGATTATTACCGTTAGGGGGATAAATGACAGCATTGGTGTCTTCTGGAAAAATCACTGACTAACTGTATAAAAGATTTAGACCAGGCATATAGACCCTTCTAACGTTGATGGTGGTGACGCTCAAACTACAGCCGAGTATTGAGAAGTTGCTGCGTTCTTTATTACAGTAACCCCCTTCTTTACCGCGGGTTATCGCCAAATTGCATTTGCCACAAAACTAATTTGTTTGGCTAATTTTCCCGGTCTCTCATGAATATATTTTTATGAATATTTTTTTTTATTTATTATTATAAAAATTATCAAATGAAGTAAAATGTTAGTACTGTATACGTAAAGCATTTTTGGGGTGGCGTCCGTTTATCGTGGTTTTTCGTTTATCGCGGGCGGTTTTGGAACGTTACCACCGCGATAAACAGGCGATTACTGTATTGCTATTTGTTCAACAAGCTTATTTTTGTAAACTGTTGCCCACAGGCTTCAGTATTGTGATGCGTATCTTGTGTCTCAACATTCTAGAGTATCACGTAGTCTTAAACTAACTCTAAATTTACTCTAGATTTTCCAGAACAGCTCTGAGCGAACAAAATTCAAATCACAGGCTTGCATGAATGCATTATCATGTTTATAGCAACAGTTAAATAACAGGAAAGTGGATGGATAATGTGGCTGTACATGACTAAAGTGGTGGCCAGTTTTAGAGGTCGACCGACTTATCAATTAACCGGTAGTTGATTTGTCAGAACTATCAGCAAAAATCCATACCGACGGTTTTTCCACCTCCGCGTCCGCTGTTTTGCGAGAGTGGCCACTAGGGGCAAATCACTGAAACCACATGCTGTTTGTTTTGACACGCTGCACAGAGAGCGCTATTATATAATTTATTGATTATATACAGTATATTTATTTCATTTAGCATATTTTCATGATTCAGTACTTTTTTTTTTTTATAAATTTATTTTTTGGTAATAAATTTCAATACTATTTTACATGGAGTGTTATGCTTGTTTGTTTTTATCCAGTATCCATTAAAAATTTTTAATCAACTATCAGCTAATTAATCAGTTATCGGCAAGCACGATCCAACCCAGCTATCAGTAGCTTCAAAATCCATTATCAGTTGACCTTTAGCCAGTTTCTACCCATGCAGCACTTTTCTATCACATGACAAACAGGGAAGAGTGAACAGTATCATGTGAGGCAAATCGACACTCAGAGGAACGTGACATCCTCATGCTTGCACATGCACAAGTGTCAACGATGCCTCATTAGACGCTCAGGATTCGAATTCTTTGTCTCGTTTTCTGTGGCGGAAAAAAACCTCAGCCTTTTGAACTGTGTTTTTTCTGGTTACTAGCCTGATCCGTAGTAATGTACTTGAGTCTCTGAGCTCTCTACTAGTTAATTTCCTAGACAGACATGAGACTCGTAGAGCTTTTACTTTCCCAGCAAGTGTCCTAATGAATTAATTTCTCCACCTTTGAGAATGTAGCAAATGATTTCCCTTCAGCAGAGTACTACTGATATGAGAGGAATGTAGCTGTTTATCTTTTTTTGTTGTTTAGTTTTTTTTTAACCACACAATGATGTACATTTAAATTTCAGATGAACGGACAATTATATGAATATAATAAGAGGCTTTCTCGAATACTTCCTGTTTAATACGTGTCATGGTGTCATGTACTCTTCTGACTGCTCTTACTGAATAATTTATCATCACCACACACACACACACACACACACACACACAAGACTGACACGTGGAATCTCATTTAGCCTAATCTTTGTTTATTTTATTTATGCATTCTCGGGTCTGAGGGAGACGGAACCTCATTGGCATTCGCTCCGTGTGCAGCTTCTTTGTTTCACCACTCCAGACTTCACCACTCGCTGGCATTTAACAGAACGATTAGCGTGTACAAAAGAGCAAGGATTAGGCCGACATAACGCTCCCAAATCAGTACGCTTACGACGTATTTTTGTTTTTTTTTCTTAATCATGTAACTTTTTTTTTTTTATTTGTCGCACAGGTTGGATTCCTCGCTGATCGAGCTCCTGGATATTTTTAGTCCGATCAGTAACGGTGAGAGAAGCAGCGTCAGCTCGTCTGCGCTCAGGAGTCTCGCCGGCCCTCGTCAGCCTCTCGGTGCCGTCCGGCCCCTGTGCAGCTCTGCTCTTTCTCCCCGAGGCCAAACACAGCCCTCGCAGGAAGAGCTGCAGGAGAGTCAGATTCTCGAGGAGATATTCTTCATCTGCTAAAACTCAAGGTCTTCGCCAGAACCTTAAGGAGAGCACGAAACGCATAATAACTCGCGGTTCACAGTTGAGCTCCGCGCCCGCCGGCCGTACGTTATTATATTTACAATTTCATTACTGGATTTCTAATTATTTGTTCGATCGTCGGTCTCGAATCGCTTTTCGCCGCCTTTGCATTACTGCCTTAATTGTATACTCGCTGTACGCCGAAGTAATCATGGCTTTTATTATTTGTACGATATATATATTTTTTTCGAATGATAATAAACCCAAATGAAAGCAGGATCATATGAATATTCCACCATCAGTTTCAGCAGTTTCAGCTTTGGTGTTGGAGCGGTTCGAGTGTGGGTACATTTTAAGAGTAACTTTTTACTAGTTGCTGCAGTGGGAATGATAAAGTGAGGCAGATGGTGAAAAAGGAGGAGGCAATAGCTTAGTGGTGAAGGGAATTTGGCTTTGAACGTCATGAGATCAAATCCCAGCCTCACCAAGCTGTCACTCCTCAGCCCCTTAGCAATGCTGTTGAAATGTAAGTTGCTCTGTGTAAGGGCGGTTGCCAAATGCTGTAAATCAAAAAAAAAAGAAAAGAAAAAGGCTTAACTTTGCTGTTGTAGGTCTTTAAATAATATTCAACAGGTGTTAATTCTCTGATTTGTCCATGTAACACTACCTCAAATGTTCATTGGAATGCTCATGCGACACTTTAAAATTCATTAAGAATGTGTTTTTGTTTGATAGTTTTTTCTTTCGCTTATCCGAATTTAATTCGCTGTATTACGACTACAATTGAGGCAAACGGGCATCAGCCAGTCAGCTTTTTCGGTTATTGGCGTAAATCTGTCTTGGATTGTACCACAGACGTGAAGCGGATTTTCTTTTTCCGCTACGGGGAAGTGCAAGTTTAGCGATACATGGCTTGAGAAAAATTTTTATTTTGGGCTTAAGGTTTTTGTGTGTTTTTTGATGATATATTGTTCTTAAAGTTCATGTTTGTGTTAAAAAGGTCTTACATTAGACTTTGTGAAACCTGCACAAACCCTGGTTTATCTGTACTACATTAGTCTGAAAATGCAGGTTTGTAGACACTTGGCATGAACAGCCCATTCCAGATTCACATTTCCTTCTGCTGCTTCTGTGAAGGCTTTTCACCAGATTTTGGGGCATAACTGAGGGGATTTGTGTTCATTCGACGACAAGAGCGTTAATGACATCAGGTACTTTGCTGCAATTGATATCCAGTTCATCCTAAAGCTGTTCACTGGGGCTGAGGAGATCAGGACACTCAAGTTCTTTCACTCCATCCTCAACACACACTGTTTTTATGGAGCTCGCTTTGTGTACAGCGGCATTGTCATGCTGGAACCTAAAGTTTGCGGACACCTGGTACGTACCATAAGTACAAAAATTTTTGGAGCATCGCATTCCACATTTATTCCCAATTTGTACTTATAATTCCCTCTACTCTTCTGGGAAGATGTTGTTCTAGACTTTGGACTGTGGATATTTGTGGTCATTGGGTGCGGTAAGAAGACCTGTGGTGAAGTCAGTGTTCCAATTCATCCCAAAGGTGTTCAGTAGGGATGAGATCAGAGTTCTAAACCAGGCCACTCAAGATCTTCCTCTCCAAACCATGTAACCCAGATCTTCAAGGAGCTCACTTTGTGCACAGGGGCATTGCAATGCTGGTTTCCAAGTTCAAGTGATACACATCCCATAGAATTGTGTGCCAACAACTTTGTGGTAACAGTTTGGAAAATAACCACATATGGCAGGAAAAGTCAGATGTGTCCCAATACATACGCCCTTATACTGTATATTATGGGGTGTGGTCAGGTGTCCACATACTTTTGCCTATATTTTGGCGATTCTTTTTTTTATTGACATGCAGAAAATCATTTCACATTAAGTATTAAGGTGTAATTGACTTTTAAAATGTATTTACAGATATTCTGTAACGGACAGTTATAGATGTGTAGATATTAAGATTCTGTAGGTGTGTGATGTCTTTAATGCCATTAATAATTTGGGTAAGTGGCAGCTCGGTTTAAAAAAAACATGACTTATGATCATAAAGTCATGAGTTCAAATCCCAGTACCACCATGCTGCCACTGCTGGGTCCCAGAGCAAGACCCCAAACCCTCACCTGCTCAGGTGTATAAATGACACAAGTGTTAATTGCTCTGGATAACAACGTCTGCCAAATGCTGTACATGTAATTTGCATAATCAGTTTTGAATAAACTCAAACTATTTTGTGTTTGTAGGGACTCTGAAACTTTAAGTTTTTTTGTTTTGATTTCTGGTTAAGGTTGGGACTTTTAAAGTGATTCACATAGACATTGTTTTAAGAAGTACATACACACTACTATTTGACGTTACATTTTCCTGTCACCTGAATAAGGAGACCCAATCCTGTTCCTGTGCACAAAGCCAGCTCAATGAAGACATGATATATTAAAGTTTGAGTAAAAGATCTCGAGTGTCCTGCACTAAGTTTTGACCTCAACCCCAGTGAACAGCTTTGGGATGAATTAGAATACCGACTACACCCCGGACCCCGTCACCCAGCATCAGGGTCTGATCTCAATAACGCTTTTGTGCCTGAATAAACACAATTTCCTACAGCTACACTCTTACGTTCCAGCAGTGGTGGACGAAGCACACAAACCATGTACTTTATTAAGAGTAGAGCTGCACGAGGTAAAATATTCCTCCAGTAAAAGTGTCTCTTTCACGGTTATAATGTTCCTATTATCATGGTCGTCAAAAGACTCTTTGCTTAATCATCTCAGTTTATGTGAAAAGACTGTTACTCTAAACACACCGAACTATTAATAGAATGATATTAATGAGTCAAACACTGATTGATATTTATTACAATTATCTTGAGCCCAAAACTTTTTCAATTATAAAAAAAAAAATCACATACGAGGTCACGGGTGTTGCGTCGAGTTCGAGTCTGGAGTTTCATCCATCATTTATTCCTCTGAATTCCTTCTGTTTGCTGTTGAACTGATACTGAACTGTATGTTGGTGATAAGTAGATACACCAAGCACCAATCAAAACAAGTTCAAAACAGAGCTCGCGCTCGACCCCGATTGGGGGATTGATTGCTGTGTGTTTGACCAGTTATGTTTTTATCCTCATGAATGAAAAAACCACGACTGATTTCCCAAAATGTAGAGTAAAAAGTGATATTTGACTTTGAAATGTTGTGAAGGTAAAAGTCTGCCTAAATAGAAACACTTCAGTAAAGTACAGATACGTGAAAAAGCTACTTAATACAGTAACAAATTACATTTACTGTCCAGCACTGCATTCCAGTGAAGTGGCAGCTCAGTGGTTCAAGTTCTGGACTTTGCCACTTAAAACAAAAAAGGCCTTTTACCCTCAGCTGCCCAGGTGTACAAAATATATAACTGTAAGTCCAATGCCTTGAAAAAAGGCGTCTGCCAAATGCCATAAATGTGATGTTAAAATGCACTCGTGTATTTTGTATTTCATTTGTGTATCAGAAAATCCTGAAATGTTCCACTTGGAAAAAAGGAAGCATTTGAAGAACTTCACGTCGCTCGTATCCGCGCGATCGATGTGAATGAAACATTTATGCATTAAAAGTTTACATCGATCGGTTTTTAGTTGAATCCTGGATGTAAGTTGTGAAAGTGATCGTGTATTACCTTGATGTGATTCGAAGTGTCCGCGGTCTACAATCAGCAAACGCCACCAAAGCTATAAAACCAACAAACAGATAAAACACCACATAAAAAAGCTCGTACACAGCAGGAAATCGGGGAGGCATAACGCTGGTTTTATTCTAGACTGTGCTTTATTATCGGGCTAAGCGGAGACGCATCATTCAGTAAAATTACAAAACGAGAGTCCAGGGAGCAGAAAGAAACGCGCAGTTCAGAGGTACAGCAGGAGCAGTTAAAGCACTCTGACTGCTAATAGCTCTCTCTTATTGGGATAGACTTGGCAATCATTCACACTGAAAACCCAGCACCCTCAAGTGTGCTCAAAAATCTTACAACTTCCTTTTTATTTCTTTTCCGTTCTTTTTTTTTTTTTTCTCATTTGTTGCTTGCTGTTTGCTATGCCCTTGAATGAATTTTGGATGTAGGTCGAGAACATGGCAAGCGCTTCCATAACAAAGCAATGGCTGAGGAGACAGATGGGTTTACATCCCAAGCTCATGATGGGAGTCACAGGAACTCGAATGTGGCGGGGAAATTTTTTTATTGGATTTTATATGAATTAATACCTGGAGTGGAAAAGTACAGGGAAAAAAATGCAAAAAGATTTGTTGTTTTGAAGGTTAAAAGCGGTCAAATATCATTTTTAACACGTGTCTGCATATACATATATATAAATTTTTTTTTTTAATGATTAAATCTTCAAATCTGCACGGCCAGATGTTTTACTTTCTAAACTAATGTCAGCTCCAGTACATGGACAAAAGAACTGGAACCCCCTGATTCTTCAGCAATATGTGGTTCTTCCCCAAAATGTTACCACAAAGTCAGAAGCACAAAAGTGTCTAGAATGTCTTTGGATGCATTACTATTACATTTTCCCTTCACTTGAACATGAAGACCCCCAACTTGTTTTTGCATCACAAAGCAAAGCTCCATGAAGATCTGGTTTACAAAGGGTGGAGTGGAAGATCTTGAGTGGCCTGATATAGAGCACTGACCTCAACCGTATTGAACACGATCAGAATGAATTGGAACACTGACTGCACTCAAGGCCTCCTCAACTCCATCAGTTTCTGCCTTTACTTGAGGCTGAATGAGCACAAATCACAAAATCTAGTAGAACATCTACCCAGTAGACTGGATTATTCAGCAAATGGGGATTAAATGTGGAATCAAATCTTATAATCAGGTGTTTACAAACTTTTGTCCGTATAGTGTAACTGTTAATATGCACATTATTAGGGAGTTGTTTTTTTTTTAGCATTTGTGGAAGGAGTTTCCACTGTCAAAGTTTCGAACATCTGTTCACCACAGGAAAACCTTCAAATCTAGATTGTTTTTATAATAAAGAATGTACGTGATCCAGGACCGTGTTTGTTTCATAGCATTAAATGTAACTATACATAGATGTTTGTATGTCCTTTAAGTGTAAACTTCTTTTTTTTTTTCCTCCTCAGAAAATGTCGAAATTGAGGTAAACGATACATAAATACAAATACTTCAGTACTTTTCCACCCTGATGAAGGGGTAAGAAAGGATTCAAGCGCTAACCCATGTGTCTCGTGTGAAGTCTTCGGAATTTGGAAGCTTGAGAGTGGATGAGGATTAGTGCAGGTTTTCGGTGAGTGAGGAAAAGCGCACAGCAGAACATCAGAACGGATCAGAACACTGCAACATCACACACTGTCAAGAGAAGATCCACCCTGGCGGCAATTTTGACCCCCCCCCCCCCCCCGGTGCCCCCCTCCCCCCATCAAACCATGCCAAGTTTCACTCATGTAATTTTTAAGTTTCATAATCATTCAGTCCTTGTAGATAGAAGTAAAAGTCCTATAAAATATGCAAACCTATATACAGAGGAAAAAAAAAAAACAGAGCAAAAAAAAAAATACATTTACAGTATATTCAGTAGTTTATGTATATATTTATATATAATAAAGTAATAACACTTCTGCTCTGTTTCTTGGTAGTTTATCAACCATACATTTTTAAAATCATGTAAACAGTTGTAGCTGAAACGTTGCATGAGTGGAAATTTGCGAAGCAGGAAGTGAGAGACGTCGAGACGGACGTGTATGTAGACGTAAAAAAAAAAAAAAAAAAGGTAAGACTGAGGTGTTGCAGCGGAATGAGCACGATGCAACGGATTGAACATCATAGCGAGCTTTTTTAGTGTACCTGAACGCTTAGCTTCCGAAAGAGGTTTCCGGACGACATTCTATCGAACGTATTCTTCTCAAAAAAATAACGAACTCGCCATTCGAGTTTCGGAAAATTCTTATATAGATTTTTTTTTTTCCTGTAAACAAGTAAGCATGGGAAAAAAAACCAGACGCGACTGACGTTCTAATGACGATCCAGCAGAAACTGGAAATGTAACCCTCCTCCCCAAACCCTGACCCCCCCCCCCCCTCCCGTTAACATTTTTATCAAAATACATCTCTGCTCCTCCAATGACACTTGTAAACACGCTGTAGATGAAGATGCCAATTTTGCGATTATTATTATAATTTTTTGTATTTTTATTTTTTTCTTTCGCAAAAACAATGCCCGCGTTGTAATCGGAACCCTAAGCGAAAAAATTGTTGCGAGTTCGCTTTCGTATAATAAGTAAAAAGCTGAAGGTTGCAAAAAAGAGCAGTGGCTCTGGCGAGTTTGACATCATAATCATCGTCGTTGTGGTTATCGTCGTCTCAAAATGGCGGCTTAGCAGTGTTTGGAGCACAGTGCTAATATGAGAGGCAACCAGGTGACGCCGTGCACCTGTACCTGCTGGCAACCCGACGCTACATGCACTGCCTGCTGACGCAGGAGATCCCAAAAGTGTCACGGTTTAAATTAAAGCTGGCGCAATAGAATACTGCAATATAACGTGTGTATTTGTGTGTGTGTGTGTTTTTATGTGTAAGTAAGTGTGTGGTTTTACAAAGGTACACGAGAGGGCCGAGAAGGCAGATATGTCTAAGTTAACGCAACGTCCGAACATCCTGCGGAAATGAATCCTGAATCTCTTGAAGCCTGATTCTCTTGAGGCCTTTTTGCATTTTTCAGTAGCATATACACATATATACATCTCTAAGCACACACTCCTTCATACGTTTGTGTGTGTGTGTTGGCATACAAGGTTATCAGAAAGAGGAATGCCTGCAGTTCGAGAGCTGCCAGATATGAGTCTCTTCCCGTTAGTTAAATTTCAAGCCGAGCGAGAAATTCCATCTTAAATCTACAAAAAAAATTTAATAATAAAAAAAATAAAAAAGTTGGGACATATTGAAAAACTTGTTTTATATATATATATATATATATATATATATATATATATATATATATATATATATATATATATATGTACACACATAAAATATATGCATATAAATACATATAGGTTTTCGGGGGTTAATATTATTATATGTATCCATATACTGTATACGCGGGAGGTATGTGTGTGTATATATATATATATATATATATATATATATATATATATATATATATATATATATATATATATATATATATACACACACACACACACACACACACTTTTTTTTTCATCTTTCGCACTACATATACATATTAAATGTACGCTAAATAGAAACGGGTTTCATTATATCTCAAACCTGTGATGTGTGTATTTTTTTTAACTACAAAGTCAAGGGATGTCGAGATAAAAAAAAAGAAAAAAAAAAAAAAAGGTAAGGCTGCGATATGGAACAAACCTTCCCATGTACCCTTTATCATAAATTATGAGGAAAAAAATAAAATAAAAAAACTCAGATATTTTTTTTCCAATTTGTAAACTAGCGAAAGCCTCTTCAGGGACGTCCCATATGATTTTGCCAGTATTCAAAAGCATATCAGCAATCTATATGTATGCATTTATACATATAATCTTATATATTCTACGTATACATCTTTTTTTTTTTTTTTTTGCGTAAATACAACTCTTAAACCGATTGGCACAGCAAAAGGAGATGCAGTGGTCTGAGTATGTTACAGCTACGAGTCTCTTTCTTGTTTTTTTTTTCGTTGTTTTTTTTTTTGTTTTTGTTTTTGTTTTGAATCAATAAAAAGGTTTGGTCTTTTTGGTCCCTACACAACTAAGGAATGACGGATTGAGTCTCCCAGAGGAGTGCGGCCGCAGTTCTTCGGGCAGCTCTCGCCTCTGGAAACGGACAGGCACTCCGAGATAAAGATGGCCATCCACAACCACACCGAGCTTGTTTCCTGAAGCGTCGCATCCTTCCAAAAAATCTTTTGTTCTAAAATGGTTCTCTTTTTTTATTTCTTAAAAAAAAGAAAAGTTTTTCGGTCCCTTTCTTACACAATATTCCCCCCTCCCTCATTCCCTCCCTCGTTCCCTTCCTCCCACTAAAAGTTTGCATTTTTCAAAAGTGTTTTTTTTTTTTTCCAATTGAGTCCTCGATGTTCTTTTTTTTTCTCCATTCGTTGATTATTTTTCGGTTCCTATCAGGCAGGCTGTGGAGACTCAGAAAGGGAGTCCGATATGGTTGCGGAACCCGGCGGCTCTCCTGAGTTTCCACCGAGCTAAAAGTCCACTGAGCTTTTTTTATTTTTTTATTTTATTTGTATTTTTTTTGCCGTGATGGTGTGCCGTGCGGTGTGGCGTCACCCGTCAGTCTCACAGCCACGCCCCCCCAGCCACGTTCAGCTTGTCCTTTTTGTGTCTCTGTTGTGTGTTAGTCATGTTGTCAACATGTGTTCCCACTCTACAAAACCTAGAGGGAAAAACAAAAAGATAAATGAAATCGATCACACATTCTTTCAAATCCCGAGGAAGGGAAACTTTGAAAAGAAAAAAAGGAAGCGTCTGTTATTGAGTTATTGGATGGAGAATCAGGCTGTGAGGTTTAATTCGGCACCGCGGCGGCTCGGTAGAGGGATGACGGTTTCAGACGCAGGCAGCCAGTGAAAATGACAGTAAGGGAGATATACCACAGGGAGGACTAATCCCATCACCGCAACCACCCTACACACAGTGCTGAGAAATATTTCAGTGGCCAAGTGTCTGCTTCGTAATGTAGAAAGTGCTGCTATAGGAAAAAGAACAGGGAAGGACAGGGAAGCCGACCTACTGTTCTATCTAGAATAATTTTTTTTTAAATGCCTTTTCTTCACAATATTAACTATAAGTTTATTATTAGGATTTTATTATTAGGATCACATGGTCTGCCATACGAGCCCTGAGAACAAACTGTTGCTATAGAAACTATAGCATATCTGTGCGAGTCCATGAACTGCACCGTGTTGCTGTTGTAGAAAATAAATTTTTATAATGCGTAATACGTATCGGAATATTTCTGTCTGCTTCATTTCCACTGGCAAACGAGTGCACGAACATGTCAAGATCCAGGATAGACTTTGTTGCTGGGTTCTACATAAAAGTCCTGGATGAAACATTACACAGGTTTTATTATAAAGCTGTGGGTTATAGAGTAGAGGGCAAAAAGGTAAAACCCTCCATTGCTTTGGAAACCAAACTTTATTTTGCAATTTATCTACAAACATAATACTTTGAAAAAAAAAAACTGTTAGAAATATAATATGGGTGCACAGAACAACTTCATAATGGAGAACAATTCCAAGCCAAAAGAACTCGATTCCCATTGGGACGCCTCTGCTGTCAGCAAATCTAGTTAGTAATTTGTTTGCCACTAATCCTTCAAAATATTTTTTTAAACATTATGCTACTGTGGGAAAAACATTTAACCTTCGTGCTGTTTGGTTTGGTTTTGAATCAATTCACTTTTTATAATGTCTTTAAATCTCTTGTTGCCTCAATAGTCATCTTCCTGTTTCTGTGGCATTTTGCCATTTATTGCAGCACCATTGCGTGTGTGTGTGTGTGTGTGTAAAATAAATGTGGGTGTAGGACTGACCTGTTGTTCCCCCATTGCTACAGTGGCCTTCACCTCCAGGGTGAGGGACGTCAGGGGGCGGGGCTAATAAGGGCGGTTGGCGTCCTTTGGCCTTTTGAGTTGCACTTTGAGTCTCTTCATGCCGATCTGGAAACCATTCATGGACTGGATGGCGGCCTGGGCACTGGCTGGGTTATCGAAGCTCACGAAGCCTGAAGAAAAGAGGCAGAGGAGACATTGAGGAGGTGAAGGAGGAAGAGAAATGGACAGCAGGTTAAAACATGCCTGTTGAATGAGATGAAATTGAAAAGGTGGAATGGCATAATAAGCCAAATGAGATTTGAGGTACACAAAAAGGTAGAAAGAGGCTGAGGAAGGGACAGAAAGAAAAGAACAAAAGTGGGGAAGGAAAGCAAAAGAAAAAACACCCATGACAGTGTAAAAAAAAAAAAAAAGAAAAAAAAAAAAGGTGAAAACACTGAAAAGAGCATCGACCACATTACTCGAGCCACATGACTACAGGAGAGTGTTAACATTTAACAGCTTTGCACAAAACCAGTCCATACAGCACAACAGAGTACACACACATATCAATATCCAACAACACAGGAACATGCAGACCTACAGAACAATATGCATTAAGACCAAATCTTTTAGGACGAAGAGCTGTTTAACGTCTCTCATGGACAATCTCTGGATGATACGCTACAAACCAGGTGCTCTACACAGTATCAGTGAGAAACTGGTTGTATAGGATGTTCGAAACAGAACAAATGTCTGTCCTGTGATCTTCAGAAAATGGGATGCAAATTTGTTTTTGCGCAAGATTGCAAATATTTCACCGGGGTAACAGTGTTACTAACTGAAATGTACCTCTTCCATAACCTATAATGCGGAAAGATGTTTCAGGCCTGAGATTTGCATCTTAATGCGAAAATGCCTGTACATATTTGAATATATAAATGAAATCATTGTAACAGAAAAAAAAAAGAAATAATGTTTTAACCCATTTATCTAAAGCGATCACGATGATTGTCGTGAAAGAGACTGTGCATTAAAACAGTCGTTAATATTTACTTTACATACATATTTATAATAATAATAATAGGCCAGAGGTCGCACACTGATCGTGGAATCACTAGGATATGGCCTTCAATGTGACACGATGTGATAGCTGTGCTCAGCTTTATTAAGAATCTCTGCAGTTGGTGCAGTATGTATTTCAGAGTAAAGGAGGTACAACTCCGAATAAATCAGAATTCTGACAGAGATATACCTCAGCACCTTGGCATGGGTAAGAGTAGCAGCAAAGCCAGGGAATTGATAGATTTATTGGAAGCACCTACACGTTAAAGTGTTTAAATTTTTGGCAAGATCAGAGCAAAAGTCTTAGGTTAAGATTAAAGATGTCTGGCTTTATCATTCTAGTCCGAGCATCGTGCAGATGATTAAGCATGTGAGAAGTTTGGGGTATTAAATGATGGTGCATGTTTGGTTAGGAAGCTGAGTTTGGGGTTGAAGCGTGATGTGATTGGTGATGGGAACTGGGTGGCAAGTTTTGGGTTTGCCCTGGCGTGTTGGATTTAGGGTTCTGGCGTGTTATGTTAAGGGTGTGGGGTGCTGAGTTTGGGGTCTGGGGAGTTGGATTAAGGGTTTGGTGTACTGTCTTTAGGATCTGGGGTGTTGGATTAAGGGTTAAGGATATTGGGTTAAGGGTGTGGGGTATTGGATTAAGGGTTTGAGATGTTGGGTTTAGGGTCTGTGGTGTTGGATTAAGGGTTTAGGATATTGGGTTTAGGGTTTGGGGTCTGTGGTGTTGGATTACGGGTTCATGATGTTGGGTTTAAAATGTTGGGATTAGGGCTTGGGGTATTTAATTAAGAGTTTGGTATGTTGGGTTTAAGGTCTGGGTTATTAGAATAGGGGTTTAGGATATTGGGTTTAGGGTGTGGGGTATTGGATTAAGGGTTTGGAATGTTGGGTTTAAGGTCTGTGGTGTTGGATTTAGAGATGTTGGAGTAGGGTTAGTTTTAGAGTTTGGAGTTTTGGGTCTTGAATGTTCGCTTTAGAGTTTGGATTGTTGGGCTATAGGTCTGGGGCAAAAATATAGGACTTGGGCATTAGGGTCTAGGGTGTATCCCGGGAGTGTTGTAAGATAGGGGGTTTATTGGGTTGGTAGAAGATTTTAGTCCATGATCATTGAGGTAATGAGAAATACTAATGAAAAACTGATTAAAAGAATTACAGGTTCAGATTTTAGACTGTTTAGACAGTTTGTTTGTTTGTCTATAGGATTTATGAATAAAATGTTTGGTTTTGTGGCTTAGGTTTAGCTATTTTATTTTATTGAGATTTTTTTTACATGTTTGTGGTTTACGGCTTCAGTTTTGGGTTTTAAGACTGCAGTGTTGGAATTTGTAGTTGAAGGTTTACGTTTTAGTGTCGGGGCACAGTATATGTTTAGTTATAGTTTAAGATTTGAAGTATGGAGGATTGTTTTGGAGCGTTGAAGATGTGTGTTAAGATTTTTATTACAGGTTTTGGAAGCTACAAAGTACTTCCGTGACCCTGGATAAGGGCAGTTGAAAAATGCTAATATAAACTTGTATAAGGAAACACAAAAATATTTATACATTAGGAGTGTGTTTAGTCTAAATCCGGTATTCTGTGACTCAGCAAAACAAGTGTATGGAAGCGTAGTAAAGAAGAGGACAGATCTACAAATTTTATGAGTATAACTAAAGCCTATATGTAGTTTCTAATTGAAATAAAACACTGCATTCATTGCTATTCTATCATTATAAAGCTTCAAAGCTAGAAGCTCGAACATGTTCTTCCTCCAGTTCCCTAGTTTGCTGTTATTTTAGCTTAGTCAGCATTTCAGCGCCTCACGTCTCAGCAAAGTTTCCTACTAACTATAGGGCTTTATATTAAGCTCAAATCAAATAGTGCTGTGTTCGTTCATGCGTTTACTGCCTCTGATAAGTGAATCGGCCAATGGAGCTGGAGATAGCATTCATTTGAATATAGATACTCATTTTTGTTACAAGTAGGGCACATCAAAACATCTCGCACCCCTCAGCAAATTTCTTCTTTCCAGTCGAGTGTTCCTCACTGATCACTGAGTAAAAATCCACTACACTGCCTCCACTTGTGTGCCTTTTCTTTGTCTTTTTCTTTTTCTCTTTCTCTAGTTTCTAAAAGCTGAGCTGTGGTAGAGAAATGAGGTCAAAACATTAGTAGTGAGAGAATAAGAATGATAGTAATCTTTGCAGGTGTTTTATCATTTTTACCCACCAAAGCATTTACTTTGGTTTGTCGCCCGATCCACAAACACTTTGGAGGAGATGACATTACCGAAAGGCAGGAACATCTGCATCAGCTCGCCATCCCCAAACTCCTGAGGGAGGTGGTAGATGAACAGGTTACAGCCTTCTGGCCCTGCACAGTGGCACAGAGATGGAGGATAGACAGACAGGTAGAGATGAAGCAGGCAGAGAGAGATAGAGATTCGGAGAGAGACAAAAGGTGAGTGGGATAAAGCAGAGATTGAAAGAAAAGAGAAGAGAGAGAGAGAGAGAGAGAGAGAGAGAGATATTGACATGAGGAAAATGGAGGGCAGAGAAGAAGACATAAAAGGAGAAATTAGAATAAGCAGCCTAGATAGCAGGCAGAGTAAAAGAAAGACAAAGAAGGGAAGAGAGAGAAAGAAAGAAAACGAGAGGGAGAGCTAGAATGAGACCAGTTCTATCTGGTTCTAACACATTTGCAACAGTTTTGGGGGGAAAAAAGCCTCAATTCTCAAGCCTCTAACTTAATTCATCATTAGTGTACAACTTTTTTACTTTTTCCTTGAATAATCATAGACAGACTTTATTCTTTTAACCAGAAAAGTGATAAATTGCTTCAGTATGGTGTGCAGAATATTAGCTTAAGACTTTACACAAAGTGGGAGCATCTTTTACTTGAGCAACCACTGGAGGGAGGCATAGCCACAGGCATCTTCGTAATTGTGTAACATCTTTTAATTTGAAATTCGGCTGACGGGCGTTCGCTAAAAACAAATACTCAGGTTTGTATGAAGAGCATGCTTAAGTTCATTACGGTAAAGCTGCATCTTTACTAAAGTGTACTGATGTACAAGCTCCAAAAAAGCAGTAATGAGTAGAGATAAGACGATACCCTGAATGTTGTAAGAGTTACATGTTCTTTCTTACAGAGCCGAATCCTAGAAGTGGGCTGACCTCACTGAAGTTGTGTGCCTTCAATGAAGATCCTAAAAATAGTCATTAAAATCCTAAATTTATTCCATACTTCAGGCTAGAACTAATTACAACTGATAAGACGCACCACCCGCTGATGAACAAAGCGGTAGCGTTGATGGAAATTACAACCACTGTTATTAACTAGAAAAATAACAAGGTATGAATGCACTGAAGTTAAACTAATAGTATGTTTTTGTCCCCCCGTTCCAACTGTCCTTCACGCTGATAGGCGAGAACCGGCTTGAGCACATTCAAGATATGGATATTGAAATGTCCCTCTGCTCACAGTGCACATGATCTGATTAGATTTTTATTTTTTTTTTTCTGTTTCACTTCATCTCACGGATCGGGTTAAGAAACTCCATTTGATTTCAATCCGGTTCGATTCACAGTCTGGGGAAAAAAAATATGTCAGCGACAGCAAAATCATGTTGAACTCATGCCAGGAGCTTCAATGCAAGCCCAGCATTCGAGTTCCTATAGACAGAAATCCACAGGACAGGCAGTCTCACCTTCTCTCTGCTGCTGGGGGATTATAGGAGGTGGCTGAGGAAAGGCCTGGCTGATCTGTCCATATGCAGCTGGGTAGGCTGCTGAGACACACACATATGCCGATGTGTCAGAACACACACACACACACACACACACACACACACACACACGCACACCATTTATATATACACTGTATATATACTTCACACTTCATATAAATTGACCAGGCTTAACTTTATGGCCACTAATCAGCCGTAACATTATGACCACCGGCCTAATTGTGTTGGTTCCCCTTTTCGCTGCCAAAAGAGTCCTGACCGCTCAAGCATTTACAGCATTAACTTCTTCAGCAGTTTGAGCTACAGGAGCTCATCTGTTGGCTCGGACCACACGGACCATCCTTCGCTCCCCACACGCATCAATGAGCTTCGGCCGCCCGCGACCCTGTCGCCGGCTCACCACTGTTTCCTTCTTGCACCACTTTTGATAGATATTGACCACTGCAGTAATCACATAAGAGCTGCAGTTTTGGATATGCTCTGACCCAGTTGTCGAGCTGCACAATTTTGCCCTTGTCAAACTCAAACCTCAAATCCTTACGCTTGCCCATTTTTCCTTTTTCTAACACGTTAACTTTGAGGACAAAATGTTCACTTGCTGCCTAATTTACCCCACCCAATAACAGGTGCCATTAAGAAGAAATAATCAGTGTTATTCACTCACCAGTCATAATGTAATAATGTCATAATGTTATGCCCAGTCGGTATATATATATATATATATATATATATAAAATTTGTGCTATTATATACATATACACTTCCACTTGTTGAGCGCATGTATGCATGATTGCACAAAGCGACCGCTTTTGCAGAGTGACAGACCTGCATATTGCTGGACTCCTGCATACGCCTGCTGAAGGGGATCAGCTGCTGTGGGACTCTGGGCTGGAGAGATGCGGATAGTAGAAAGCGAGAGAGTGAGAGAAAAAGAGAGGGGGAGAAGTAAAAAAGGTCATATTCAGGTCAGGACTTAAATGCTTATGTAGAGGCAGAACACAGACCAAATCAGTATTTGCATGCAGTCTGTGTTTTTTCGTGGTAAAGTATCTAAGACATGCTTAAAGAGCCACCATTTTATACAATTTGCATATTAAACGAATTGCCTTGATCATGTACTGTACATATCAAAATGTGTTCTACCAAAAAAAAAAATCCTTTAAATATCACCATAGAATACAGTAGCATGTGAGTGGGACAAATAATGGTAGGCACTGATTTGATAAACAGGAAGCAGGAGTGATCGATGATTGGTCATTAGTCTTAACACACTTGTGGTAAGTCAATTAAACCTCCAGTTATTTTAGTCGCCGGGGTCTTATTTTATTTATTTATTTTAAATTGCTAGACACTTCTGGAAAAAATGCACCAAATCAAGCAAGTCGCTAAGATGCCAAATGCTGCATGGAGTCAGTGAGTTCACCCACATCCCCTCCCCACATCTACTCTCACTCCATCCCCAAACAATTAAGCTGTGGAAAGAAGCTTGAGCTCTGGCAAAGTTTTCTCAACGCGAGGGAGAGCTGGATTGGCAGCTACAGTGTGCATGGAAAACAATATACATCTACACCTCCACACTACACATCAATCCACCCTGAGCTCCTGCGGCGATATACGCTCCGCTATATCACTCTTCATTGAGCGCGGCGCGACGTGACTGAAACCGCAGTATCCACTCCGTCAGCTTTTAGCTAAAGCTCATTTGGCCGATTTAAAGATTTGGGAAACGTGCGCTGACATACGAGATCGGGGAAGTGGCTATAAAGCATGCTGGTCACATCACTTCGGGCTGTTACATCAATACACTGACTTGTCAGAATCCCACAATGCCTTACATGCATGCATACTATAAGATGCTGTAATGAACCGAATAACACTAATAGACAGAAACCGGTACCACGGCTACAAAACACCTACAGACACAAAAGACGCCACACAACACAAGACAAGACAGACAGCATACTACAACAAAAAAAGATGAAGGTGTTTCAGTACCGTCAGATAGAGAAGAGAGGAAACAGCTTCCCTGTACCCCAAAACAACTCCGCTGAGCGACGCCCAAACCGCCCTTCTCCGAGTCTTCCCTAAAAACCACCTCCTGCAACACTGAGACACAACCAGGAAACACATGTTGGATTTCTGCCTCGCTGAGACACGACATGCAAACGTTGAAATCTCGCTGCGCTCGTGCAGAACTCCATTAAGGCTCTATACTTTACTATGTACATTTGGGGAAAAAAACACTCTGAGAGCTTTCACGTGGTGAATAAAGCTGGGAAGTGATGAAGAACAGAAATAAAAACAGTGTGTTTAATTATGCCGGCTGAAGTAAAAGTAATTATCCGAAATGATATCAAGTAAAATAGCAGGAAAACTCATTAGAAAAGTGAGAATCTCATTTGAAAAGCGAGCAAGTAGCATGCAGAAGAAAACTAGTTTATGAAAGAGATAAATATATATTTTTTTATGATTCGTTTCTCTCTCTTTCTCTCTCTATCTCTCTCTATATTATCTTTTTTTTTTATTTTCATGCTCAGGATGAGGGTTTTTTCCCTCCCCTCTTCAAAATGGGTTTAACGACTTGGTTACTGATGTAGCTGAAGTGAGGAGGCCTGGGTTGCAGTCAGTGTTCACATTCATACAGTAGGGTTGAGGTCAGAGCTCTATAGCAGACCACTCAAGATCTTCCAGTCCAACCCATGTAAAGTATATATATGTATATATCTTCATGGAGCTGGCTTTGTGCACAGCCGTATTGTCATGTCGAAACAGATTCGAGTCTCCTAGTTCAAGTGAAGGGAAAATTGAATGCCACCGCATGAAGACAGACTATACAATTTGGGACTTTGAAACTTTGGGAAGGAACCACATATGGCTGGAAAAGTCAGGCGTCCCAATATTTCTGGGCATATAGTGCATGGTAGAGGAACGCATATCATTCTTAGTCATTTATTGACTGGAATTGGTTGTTTGAACACATTTCTGGAGGAAGATGACTTTAAAAATAAACTGGTTTCAGACGGACTGCATCATAAAGCAAAAACATATTGGATCAAATCAATGACAGTGTTAAATTGTGTCTAGGCGATTCCTCTGAAAGAGAAGTGGTAGCTCAGTGGTTAAGATGTTGGACTTCTGATCAGACGGTCATGGAATTCCACCAGCCCTTAAACAAGGCCCTTAACCCTCAGTTGTATAAATGAGATAACTGGGGATCTGCCAAAAGCCATAAATGTAAATGTAAGGATCCTGTTAAATGTGCCAATGAAGAACCTTGTACCCACATTGTTATTCATTCGGTTGGTGTAATGTTTACTGAAGCCTTAAAACAATGAGAGATATATGAAGTGGATCCTCCCCTTTTTTAAATAGCTAATAGAGTTTAGTTTACCTCACTGCCTAATCTATAATGGCAGTTAGTGTCATTTCCCTTTTGTGAACCTGGGAAATAATTGTTGCATTGGATTTACTTGTGGAGGATTACTTTTTATTACATTTATTTTACATATGTTATTTTTCACAAAATTAGATAATTTCTAGCAACAAATAGTTTTTTTTAAATCATGGTCTATTGTATATTCTTAAACAAACAAAAGAAAAAAGTAAAACAAGGTTCCTCTTAATATTATTATTATAGAAACAAAAAATATGATCAACAATACAGTGTGCATAAGCAATGTATTGCTTCACTGACAAAAATGTAACTTTTTTTTTTTAAACAAAGTTATGGAATGTTTTTTTTTTTTTGGTCATTAAAATTGTGGTCTATTGTATATTCTATTATTGATACAACCAATATTCTTATATAACCATAATACACAGTTTTATGTTCACAATAGGTTCACCTTCTAGAGTCTCAAATAGTGCATTTCCTATAAAAGTAATTTTTGTTCCAAATGCTTTCTGTTTTATCGCCTATATACATCATTAATTTATTGTCTTATATGAGGTGCTATAATAAAAAAAAATTAATACCTGGATATGGGTGGATCCCGTTGGTAAACACGGCCTCGGCGGGCGGTTGGCCGTTGGCTTGAGGAGGGGGCAGTCCTGTGAAACCGTTAACAGTGATTGGAGAGGGGATGCTGGTCACTGTGGGAGCGGTAATACCAGGGGGCGTGCTTCCTCCTGAAGGGTGGAGCCAATAAACAAAAGTAAAGAGGGTTTGAAACGTTTAATCCTACTCATAAACTCTCTTTTGCCCGAAATATCTCAGTTCAGTGCAACTTGCCTTTCAAATTACACCAGTTTGGTAATGAGCAAAACAAAACTAACAGCTAAACATTTATTTCATAATTAAAGAAACATTTCATCGTTAGAAGCTGAAGAATTTCTGGTTTATGGTAATTGGTTCATTAAGAAGCAGAGGCTAAGTGGGCACAAGGTTAAAAAAAAAGCATTTATTTGCATTATAATGAATAGGGATAATAATAAAAAAGAAATAATTGAGTTCACGCATTATAATGAATATTTGGACTAAAACAGGGAGTGTGTATGTTTGTATGCGTGTCTGTGGACTCACCTGATGTGGGGGTCATCGGAGCTCCTGGGAGGCCGTTGATGGTGGCCATGTGCTGCATCTGAGCTGCGAATGCAGCCATAGGACTGAGATATGCTCCTTGTCCAACAGACGCCATCAATGCTGCCTGCTGCTGCACCTACACACACACACACACACACACACATGCACGCACGCACGCACACATTCTAATAAGCTTATATAAGATCTCACATGTAAAATCCTAACACCAAGCAAATCTAAACTTTTTCTACTCAGAAGTTGATTATTTTTCAATGACAGCATAGTCTATACATCAAACTGTACTGATATGGGATTTACCTCCTTAAATTCCTGCAAGCTCTTTTACCAAACTTTAAATTTGTTTTTTTGATTTAGGTCAGTAAATATAAACAACGCAGCAGAGTCCTCCTTTTGCTCACTAATACAAACAGCTGACACAAGAGACTCCTCCAATAAATGTTTATTATACATCATCTTATAGAAACCACAAGTGCAATGACTGTAACTTTCTATTAATCTGTCTTGTGTGATGAAGCCTTGCTATTGAAACGGTATTGTTTGTCCCCTTTTCCTTTTGCTGCCAAAACAGTCCTGACCCCTCGAGCATTAACAGCATCAACTTAATTGCTCGTCTGTTGGATCGGACCACACGAACCAGTCTTCGCTCCCAACGTGCATGAATGGGCCTCGGTCATTCATGACCCTGTCGACGGTTCACCACTGTTTCTTTCTTGGAGCACTTTTAATAGATACTGACCACTGCAGACTGGGAACATCTCTGTTAGAGCTCTGACCCAGTGGTCTAGACGTCACAATTTAGCCCTTGTCAAATTCAAATCTTACACTTGCCCATTTTTTCTGCTTCGAACACATCAATTTTGAGGAAAAAATTTTCACTTACTGCCTAATATATTATTCACTTCACAACAAATAATGTCATAATATTATGCCTGGTCTGTCTGTCTGTCTGTCTGTCTGTCTGTCTGTCTGTCTGTCTGTCTGTCTGTCTGTCTATCTATCTATCTATCTATCTATCTATCTATCTATCTATCTATCTATCTATCTATCTATCTATCTACCGAGAGAGAGAGAGAGAGAGAGAGAGAGAGAGAGGGAGAGAGAGAGAGAGAGAGAGAGAGAGAGAGAGAGAGAGAGAGAGAGAGAGAGAGAGAGGGAGTAAATGGTAATACTCATAAAAAAATTTAAGAATATGCCAATACTAAAGAATTACAAATAAATAAACACACTAAATTGTGGATGGGAGTGAGTGTGTAAGAAAATGCACACAGATGGAGTGTGTGTGTGTTTGTGAGAGAGAAAGAGAGAGAGACAGAGGGAGGGCTCTTGCCTGTGCGTAGGCTCCATACGCTCCAAACTGCAGGGCCATAGGATTGAAGATGCCCATCTGACCAGCCATCTGCTGCATGCGCCGAATGGTGCGTTCTTTATCTGTGTCTGCAAACTTCACAACCAGACTGGAAGAGGCACCCTAAAACACACGCGCACACACACACACACACACACACACACACACACACACACACACACACACACACACACACGTGACACACGCAGTCAGTAATATAATCCAGTTGGAACGTGTCCTCCATCCAAGCTAAAGGTGTACTTGGTACTCACAGGCATGGTTTGGCTGCCGTGGAGTGCGCTGATGGCCGCCTGAGCTTCTGCGTGAGAGGAGTACTTTACAAAAGCACAGCCTGGTACAGCCAGCAGACACACACACACACACACACACACACACACACACACACACACACACACACACACATGCCAGTTACTACTGTTTTCTTCCATGCTGTGAGTATTACGAATTTTGCTGAGGCAAGGGTTTTCATTTACAAGGTTTCCATAACTGTCGTCTGTGATAAAAAATGAATAAATAAATAAATAATAATAATAATTCTAACAATAATATTATATTTAGGCCGAAATGAGAACATGTTTGAACATTACATTATATAGAATTTTAAGGTTTACAAGCAATCAGAATTATTGCATACTCAATGAATAGTATGATGACTTGAGTTAAAAAGAAATTTTTTGTTTGTTTTTTTTGCGCAAATTTATTTATGGCCATTCCAACCCAGTAGCTTGCTCTCTCTTCATCGTCCAACAAAGCTATATTGTGCTTTCTATAAATCCTGTGAATCCAGCCAATCACACTTATTCATGGTGCGCTATCATTCCACATACAATTGGTCACCGGTGCCCATGATTGGCTTGTGTCACTGTAATTGATAGGTGAGAGAGTACATATTCCCTCTTACACAAAGACCACAGTCAGTTTTGATCTCTCCGATACCCCGCCATGAATGTTTGTGGCATTGTCAGGATTTTAGCTTGTGATCTTGTGAGCTTTTTTTTTACCACTCAAAATCTCTGAAAAGATTTCTGGAACAATACAAAAGGTATGTTTCGCTACATCTCAAAAAAAAAAAAAAAAAAAAAAAAAGCCATAGTGTCTAACCTTTGCTGTTTCCATCAGGGCCTCGGAGAATGGTGCACTCCTCGATGCTGCCGAAGGCCTCGAACAGGCGTCGCACGTCGTCCTCGCACTGCTGCTTGTTCAGCATGCCCACAAACAGCTTTCTGTCTTCTGAAAGAGAATGAGAAAAGGGCTGGCAGTGAGAACGTGTCAGGCTGCCTGCATGAAAATACAGTTGAACAAGGCGCTCTCCTGAATGCGAACGCTCTTTTCCGGGGGGTCTATCGGCTCAGCAGTGGTAGAGCACAAAGTGTGCTGGGGGAAACTTTTTCTCAGCTCAAAGTCTGACTGGAGTTACAGAAGGTGTTATGACATCACAACATGTAAGGGCCAATCTTTTAATTTGCAATTTAATATGCAAATATTACAGTTTTGCTTATAATGTATATATATTGCTAAAAGTATTGGGTTATATGTGGTTTTTTTCCAAACTGTTACCACAAAGCTAGAAGCACTCCAATGTACACCCAAACCTGTTCCAGCATGGCAATGCCCCTGTGCACAAAGTGAGCTCCTTGAAGATCTGGGTTACATGCTTTGGATAGGAAGCTCTTGAGTGGCCTGCTATAGAACTCTGATCTTATCCCTACTGAACACCTTTGGGATGAATTGGAACGCTGACTGCAGCCCAGGTCTCCTCGCCTACATCAGTTCCTGCCTTTCATAATACCCTTGTGACTAATGAACACAAATATTCATAAGCACAATCGAAAATCTAATGAAACATATATATATATATATATATATATATATATATATATATATATATATATATATATATATATATATATATATATATAAATTAGTTTAGAGCTTGCAACCCTACTAAACACCTTTGGATGACTTGGAATGCTGAATAAACCACAGGCCTTCTCACCATACATCAGGATCTGACCTACTTAAAGCTCTTGTGGCTGAAAAGTTCCCAGAAATCATGTGGAACATCTTACCAGAACATCGACAGAAAGGAAGGAAGGAAGGAAAAAGAAAAAAAGAAAGAATGACTGAATGACTCATTATATCATTATAACATAATTATAATTATATAATCAAGCATTATAATATAAATTATACTATGTGCATGTCATTATTATTAGGATTTATGCTTATAAATATATAATAAAGGTACAATCCAGGTACAGTCTGGAAATGATTCCTATTGTTGATTCTGGAAAATGAGTCAGGTAAA